>NW_010526886.1:0-1943 GCF_000687285.1 Phaethon lepturus
CGTCCCCGTCAGGCGGCAGTGACTGTGGCATGCCCCGGGCACTGACGAGGGCCCTGGTAGGTGCCTGTGTCCCACGGAGTGACCATGTCCAGTGGTGCACCCATGACTCGGTGAGGTTCTCAATAAGAGCCCACGTCCCTGTAAGGTGTCAGTGGCCAGTGCCTGCCCATGTCCCATTGGGTTCCTTAGGCCATAGGAACCTGGCAGACTTAGGACTCCCCGATGCAAGGGAGCAGGCAGCTGGCCTCTACAGGGTGAAAGTTAAGTGGGATCAGTCACGAAGGAGAAATCACGAAATGCCGTGTTGCAAATCATGGCGTTTTCACCCATGCAGTGTGGTGGTGCACTCCTCCACACACACCTTGCCTTCTACCTGGGCCGCTCTTAAGTTGCCTGACAAGCCTTGGCCTCTGACCAAAGGGTTTGGCAGTTGAGAGCACCTCAACCGTACCAAGCGCTCTTGTGTAGCCGAGGAGAATGGCATTGAGTGTATCATGAACTGATCGCCTAAACAAGGTACAGAACAAGAACAGAACTAATCAATTATCTCCAGACGATCCAGGCAGCAGTACCATTAAAACTTGAGAAATCATCTGCATGGATTGTGGAAACTCACTGATGCCTAAAGTCAATCACCTCCCAGTCCTATAAAGAATGGTCCCAAGGGAGACCCGTTGAGCACTCCTGGACTGCAGCGGGCTGCGACCAGCACCTCCGTCTGAGTGGGACGCCTCTCAGGAATCCGTGAACCCTCAAGTTCGCGATCAACTCAGAGGCTCAACTGTGCACCTGTTGAGCAACACAAAGTATCTGATGTATTCGACTGAATTCGAGGGGGATATTTAATAGGGACCTCTGTACATACCCGTCTTTTTTCTCTATATCTCTTTATGTATCTCTATGCCAATATGTGTGTGTGATTAAGGAATCTTAGTAAGTTTTAAGTTGATTATACTGCTAAGTTTTATATGATTTTATATTGTAATTTATCTCAATATCATTAGTGAATTTGATTGCTATTATTTTGTATTAGATTGTTGCCGTCCTAAAGTTACACCCAGCACAACAATGTGTCACTTACGCCAGAATCCCCGACACCCCATCCCTTTAGTCATAAACCGTTGACCAAGTCTGGGACTAGGAGTGGATTCAGCTGCACCTAGAGTCCTCTCTGAGAAGAAGTTTAGAAAGCAAAGGGGTCCACTCTGAACCTCGTGACTCAACAGGAGGACATTCCTTTACTTCCCTTAACTAACCTTAGTCATAAACCGTTGACCAAGTCTGGGACTAGGGGTGTATTTCTGACCACTCTGAACCTCATGACTCAACAGCAGGGTCTACCCTATTTTCTCTCCTCAATATCCACATCAACTCAACTGGATACACAAGTAAATCATTCCAATCTAATTCTAATTTGGTAGCTCTCTGTATACATTTTCCATGCTGAATAAATAATAGAGTGAACCTTGCCATTGAATTCTGTTAAGTCATGCTTTTTGCAAATTTATGTTAAAATCATTCGCTTTCTGATATCTTTAGCGGTGATTCTTTAAGTTCCCTAAAATATCCATTTGCAACATGCAGTTCTCACCTGTGAGCACGAGTGGCTGTGGCTGCAGATGTACATGATTCTCTGATCTGACAGGGAACCACAGGCTCCCCCAGTACTGGGCAGAGTGCATCAGCATCAGATCCAGCTCCCACAGACCTCCTGTGCACCCCCAAACGTGGCCCTAGCTGTGGCCCTCCCCTCCCAGAGCCCACCCCCAAGGCGGGCTGCAGCAGTTCACTCTCTCTGCGGAGGGGCAGCAGCTCACTCCGGCGAACCCCCGCCTGCCCACAGACCAGTGGCTCTGGAGAGCTGAGCACCGGCTACGGCTGAAGGCAGTCACCACCCTGTCCCGCCATTTCGCTACTCCCTCAGCCGCCACCAACCCACGCCG
>NW_010526886.1:2004-3681 GCF_000687285.1 Phaethon lepturus
CCGTTAAAGCCAGTGCCAGCCGGTCTGGGCGCCCCCTCTGGGCCCGCCCCGCCCGTGCTGGGTGCTCTTTTGCCGCCATGTTAAAAAGCTCAAGCCTCGCAGAAGGTGAAACTTCACGGGCAGCTGTGCTGGAAGTCCCCAGGAAGAGGGACCCGGACACATCTCCTAGCCAAGCTCAGGGACACAGGAGAAGGGATACAGCTGGCACCAGCTCATCTCCCAGCTGCACCGCCCCCTCTGGGCCCGCCCCGCCCGTGCTGGGTGCTCTTTTGCCGCCATGTTAAAAAGCTCAAGCCTCGCAGAAGGTGAAACTTCACGGGCAGCTGTGCTGGAAGTCCCCAGGAAGAGGGACCCGGACACATCTCCTAGCCAAGCTCAGGGACACAGGAGAAGGGATACAGCTGGCACCAGCTCATCTCCCAGCTGCACCTGCAGCACAGTGGCCCGCCAGTGCCATCCACCAAGGCCTTCCAGGAGCCCGATGTGGGCACAGAAGGGTCGTGCTTGTGACCAAGGAGGCCGACAGCAGGAAATCCTTTGCCTTTCTTAAAGCGGAAAAGACTTCAAAATTCACGGAATGGCCGCGGTTGGAAGGCACCTCTGGAGGCCAGTTTGTCCAAACCCCTGCTCAGGCAGGGTTCAGGTATTTGTCAAACCAAGGGTGAATTCTTGGCTTTCTTCTTAGCGTGGGCTGCCACTTCTCCCCCAAGAGGATTTTGAACGGAACTGAGTCACGGCTGCGCCGGCTGCCGATCGCAGCTTGGATGGAGCTCTGGGCCCAGCTCTTTCTCGCTGACATGTTCAGGGCACAGACCAGAACATGTGGGGCACGGTCCCACTCCCCTGCTGGGCTCCGTGTCCGCCGGCGGGCACAGCAGTGGGAGCAGCAGGCTTCAAAATCTGCCGACACAGGTCCTCCCCAGCTCCGCCTCAGCTCTTCTCGCCTGCCGCCCAGGCGGGGAAAAGCTTTGTGACATCACAGAGCCTTGCGTGACATCAGCCCGTGACTAGGCGCACGGGCAATCCTCACAAGCACAGACACACAGGGCAGCCACTCGTCCTGGTGGTCACTGCCTGATCTCTGCTCAGGGTGACAGCCCAAGCGAGCTCACGCAGCGAGATTGTTTTCCTCGGGAGAGACCACAATGAGGCTCAGCCCGGTTCTCTCCCTCATCATGGCCCTCTGCATGCTGTCTCTGTTTCCTGGTGGCCTTTGCCTTTTTGACCACCCTGACTGGGTCACAATCAGGATAAAAGTCCTTCCTGAAGACCTGAAGCAGCCGCCCGTTGACACAAGCAGCGTGACCTCCGAATGGACCAGCAGCATTGGCCTTCGCAGCTCCCACAGACGCTTCAGGGTCAGGATGCACGTCGTTCCTGTGGGCCCGGGCCTGAAGCAATGGCCCGTTGGCACCCAGAGCATGGCCCACGAATGGACCAGCAGCATTGGCCTTCGCAACTCCAACAGACGGTTCAGGGTCAGGATGCATGTTGTTCCTGCGGGCCTGAAGCAACGGCCCCTTGGCGCTGAGAGCATGGCTTCCGAATGGACCAGCACCATTGGCCTGCGCAGCCCCCACGCACACTTCCGGGTGAGGCTGGACGTCGTTCCTGAGGGCCTGAAGCAACCGCCCGTTGTCGCCGAGAGCGTGGCCTCTGAGCTGCCCTACCCTCTGG
>NW_010526887.1:0-551 GCF_000687285.1 Phaethon lepturus
AACTGCAAGATTGAAACGTTACATTCTCTCCCCCAAGGAAGGGGCTAGGAAAGAATAGTCTTGCTGGCCCTCACAATCCCTGGCAGTCATTGCAGCTGAACAGCAAGACTGGGGCTCTACTCTTTCCTAGGCTTGCAATCAGGCACTCTGCTTTTTCTCGCTCTCGCGCTCTCAAGTGCAAGATTAAAACGTTGCACTCCCTCTCCTCCAAGGAAAGAGCTCGAAAGGAATTGTCTTGCTGGTCCACACTATCGTAGCAGTCATTGCACATGAACAGCAAGACTGGGGCTCTGCTCTTTCCTAGCCTTGCAAACACGCACTCTGCTTTTTCTCACCCTCCGCTCCGAACTGCAAGATTGAAATTTGCACCCTTTCTACTCCAAGGAAGGGGCTAAGATGGATATCTCTTGCTGGTCCTCCCTATCCCTGGCAGTCATTGCAGATGAACAGCAAGACTGGGGCTCTGCTCTTTCCTAGCCTTGCAAACAGGCACTCTGCTTTCTCTCTCTCGCGCTCCGATCTGTAATATTGGAACGTTGCACTCTCTCTCC
>NW_010526888.1:0-4510 GCF_000687285.1 Phaethon lepturus
CTGAGGCTGGTCTTTCTAGGACTGTCCTGCCCCAGGCAGAAGCTAGGCCAGTGAAGGCCAGGAGAGGTTAAAGAGGGAGCAATATCTGTCCCGAGATGTGAGCGTATGATGAGTTCTTGTGGCAGTGGGGAGCTGGGTATCGCGCCTGTTGGCGTTTCCGTGTCCCGTGCGCGGCCCTGCCTGCCGGTGCCCAGCAGCGCTGGTCTTCGCTTTTGGGTCAGCGATTTGGTGGGAAGGACTCGCGGCCTGGGTTTCCAGTCAGCACGAATGCCGTGCTGCCATCTGCTTAGCAAGGAGGTCCATAAGCCGCTGTGCCTCGGTCAGGGCTGTGCGTGGCTTTCGTGTGCCAGGGCCATCCACAGCCAGTCCCTCCCTCGTGTGTACGGCTCTCCTTGGGCCACTGCAGTGAGGATGACGAGTGCGTCTTACCTCTGTCCAAAATGGGAAGGCTACCTCTTGTTAGGGGACGAGGAGGAAGGGGGAGAAAGAGGGAGAACCTTGCTGACAGAGTGCAGGGACGGCGTTTCCCCAGAACTCCACCTTTGTTCCCCGTTACCGCAGCTTGTTAACCCCAGCTGCCTGCTTTGAGCTTTCTGCATTGCTCAGCATGCATCCCCTACTTACTGCGTCACGTCACAAGGGAGCGCGTCTCTCCTCTGCCTATCCCAGCCCGATCTCTCCCGTTTACAGGACAACGTCCTTGGTAAGGTCCACTGGATCTTGGGAGCTCATTAAGAAGGACAACAAGCAAGCGTGACAAACAAAGGCTCCATCCCCTTTCTTCCAAGCAGTCTACCATGGGATTTCACTCATTCCCCACTGAGTTCCTGAGGTTTCTAACTGACAGGGTCTCTCATTCCGAAGTCGCAGCTTGCAACTCCTGCTCCCGTGTCCTGGTTTTGGCTGGGATAGAGTGAAAGTTCTTCTTGTAGCTTGTTTTGCATTTGCCGTGAGAGCAGTGTTGCTAACCCAGGGATGCGCTAGTTTATAGCTGAGCAGTGCTTACCTGGCGTCAAGGGCACTTCTGCTCCACTGCCTGCCCCGCCAGCGAGCAGGCTGGGGGGGCACAAGACGCTGTGAGGGGACGCAGCTGGGACAGCAGACGCCCACTGACCAGAGGGATATCCCACAGCGTACAACGTCGTGCTCAGCAATAAAACTGGGGGGATGGAGGTGGGCGGGGGCTGCCCTTGCTCAGGGGCTGGCTGGGCACCGGTCGGTTGGTGGTGAGCAGTTGCTTTCCTTGCATCGTTGTTTTTCTTGGGCTTTAGTTTCTTCCCTGCTTCTTGGATGTTTTTTTTCTTTTTACTTGGCAATGTCTTCTGTAACTTATTAAACTGTCTTTATCTCAACTTGCGAGTTTTCTCACTTTCACCCTCCCGATAAGGCCTTTGACACGATCCCCCACAACGTCCCTCTCTGTAAGTTGGAGAATGATGGATCTGATGGGTGGACTGTTGGGTGGATGTGGAATTGGTTGTATCTTCGCATCTAGAGGGTAGTGGTCAACGGCTCAATGTCCAGGTGGAAATCGGTGACAAGTGGTGTCCCTCAGGGGTCCGTACAGGCACCAGTACTGTTTACTGTCTTCATCAGTGACATAGACGATGGGATTGAGTGCACGCTCACCAAGTTTGCCAGAAACACCGAGCTGAGTGGTGCGGTTGACACGCCTGAGGGATGGGATGCCACCCAGAGGGACCTGGGCAAGCTCGAGGAACGGGCCCACATGAAGGTCGTGAGGTTCAGCAAGGCCACGTGCAGGGTCCTCCTGCACCTGGGTCGGGGCAAGTCCCGGTATCAATACAGGCTGGGGGACGAAGGGATTGAGAGCAGCCCTGCCGAGAAGGGCTTGTGGGTGCTGGTGCATGAACAGCGGGACATGAGCCGGCAATGTGCGCTTGCAGCCCAGAAGGCCAACTGTATCCTGAGCTCCATCAAAAAAGCATGGCCAGCAGGTCGAGGGAGGTGATTCTGCCCCTCTGCTCCCCTCTCACTCTGGTGAGACCCGATCTGGAGTACTGCGTCCAGCTCTGATGCCCTCAGCATGGGAAGGACATGGCTCTGTTGGAGAGGGTCCAGAGGAGAGCCCCCAAAATGACCAGAGGGATGGAACACCTCTCCTATGAGGACAGGCTGAGGGAGTTGGCGTTGTTCAGCCTGGAGAAGAGAAGGTTCAGGGGAGACCTTACTGCAGCCTTCCAGTCCTTGAAGGGGGCTTATAGGAAAGATGGGGACAGATTTTTTAGCAGGGCCTGTTGCGACAGGACAAGGGGTAATGGTTTTCAACTAAAGGAGGGTAGGTTTAGACTAGACATGAGGAAGACATTTTTGACAATGAGGGTGGTGAAAGGTAGCCCAGAGAGGCGGTAGGTGCCTCATCCCTGGAAACGTTCCAGGTCAGGCTGGACGGGGCTCCGAGCAACCAGATCTAGCTGAAGATGTCCCTGCTCGTTGCAGGGGGTTTGGACTAGTTGACCTTGAAGGGTCCCTTCCAAGCCAAACTACTCTATCATTCTATGATTGTCCCATTCTGTGATTCTCTCATTCTGTCATTGTCCCCAGCATGCCCCTGGTGGGGAGTGAGCCAGTGGCTATGGTGTGCTCAGCCGCCGGACGAAGTTAAACCACAACCTGCGAACAAAATCCTTAGCTGCTCCCAGCATACATCCGGCCTTAGCACGAGCTGTGCGTGAGCCAGTACCCGAGCAGGAGCTGAGTGAACAGCCACACCTCCAGAGGTGCCACCCGGCCGCCACTATCCTGTGTGATTGTGCTGCGCTTTAACTCCTAAAGCACCTGAACTCAGCCCTGATGCCCGCTGGCAAGGAATCTTGGACAAAGGATGTTGCCAAACTCCCCCCCAGGGCTTCATCACCAAACAACATCTCCCCAGCCCAGAATATCGTATGGCAGACACAGTCAGAAGAGAGAAAAGATGATTTTATTGTGGACATCAACTGCGGCGCGAACGGGGGGAGCCCAGGAATCACAGGGGTTCAGCCAGTACCAGGAAAACAGCACCTGCAATGACACAGTCAGAAATCACTGGTAAAGCCACGAAGGCAGGAATGGGCATGACTTGGTTCCCCTTCCTTTGGTGAACACAGTTGACAAGGAATTGTTCCTAGCCCAGAAGAGAGAGCTATCGCTGGCATTGCCCGCGGGACGGCTCTGGCGTCTTAACCCCACGGGTAATGCCCTCAGAGGCCTGCGCGCGTGCAGAGATGCACAGTGCCACCCTGCCACGCGGCAGGGCTTGGTGGGGAGCCCCTGGGGAGCTCTTTGCAGAGCCAGCGCAGCACCAGCCCTCGCCGTCCCTTGCCAGTGACTCGCCCTGACTTGGAGCCGTGTGGAGGGTTGGACGAGATGGGCAGCGGAGCCCGGTACGCACCTGGGCTTGTTGACCTGCTGGCCCTTCCTGCATTTTTTCAGTTTTCGATTCCCCAAACATTTTCTCTCTTCCTCCTTTTTATTTCTGGTTGGCTTGCCCTCTCCTCTCCCCAGGCATCTTTCCTCTTCTGGTTTCTTCGTCTTTCGTTGTCCTGAGGAGAGCCTGCAAACCTTTCCATCCCGCAGTGCGATTAGAGCGGTAGAGCCACAGTCCACTGGAGTCCGTTCTTACTTTCAGCAAAGCGAGCTCGTTTTACCTTCTGCCCTCTGCAAGGCTCGTCAGTTGTTCCGGGTGTGCCAGGGGCTGTGCCGCGCTCTCGGGGGTGGTCGGAGGCAAAGCTTGAGGTGCCTAAACCAGAAATGTGGGAGTTAACAGGTGGCGAGAGACGGCCTGCAGTGGTAGGCGACGGATTGCCAAATTGCCACCTTGGCTCTCCAGAGAAGATGCTGGTTTGCACCCTGCAGATTTTGCATAGTCCCTCCCCGCCCCAGAACATACTTGATGAAGCTGTGATGAAGCAGGATCTGAGCAAAAGGCCTCTCAAGTTGACAGCTACTCCCCTCTGCCTTTTTGGAGGTATTTGGTTTAATTAAGCCCTGGCCTAATGCATTTGAGAAACAGCTTTTCCTGTTTTCCTTACAAGGTTTCGTGCCGGGGGGAGGAGGAACCCCGCCACGCACAAGAGATCGGCTGCCTGGAGGAGGCCCAGCAGCTCCTTGGCCCCACCAGAAACTACCCTCCTACCCAAGACACGCCGTCATGGTGTTTGTGGAGCTGACGTACCTCTGCCGTTCCGGACTGCACCGCTGCGTGTCCCGCAGCTTCTTGGAGGACGTCCAGCCGAGAGGAGGTCGTATGCAGAAGGGCTTTTGCCTGGTGGTCCTTGTCTGCTCTGCCTGCAGGGCCGCTTTGCTCTTCCAAATGCAGGTCTAGAAAGCAAAAGCATGTGCAGCAAAGTGGCTTCTTGGAAGTCAAGAACACCTAAAGCAAAACCCACCCAGTGCCCCCCACCAGTTGGCTACTGCGCTTCAGGAAGGAAGCAGAGCGTTGCTTCCCAGTTGAGGTTTCTGTCATCCCTAGCCCCTGTCTGTGACAACACTCAGTTCCTCCTTGTAC
>NW_010526889.1:0-2333 GCF_000687285.1 Phaethon lepturus
GAAAGAGAGAAAGAAAGAAAAAAAAGAAAGAGAAAGAGAGAAAGAAAGAGAGAAAAAGAAAGAAAGAGAGAAAGAGAGAAAGAAAGAGAGAAAGAGAAAGAAAGAGAAAGAAAGAAAGAGAAAGAGAGAGAGAGAGAAAGAGAGAGAGAAAAAGAGAGGGAGAGCGAGAAAAAGAGAGAGAGAGAAAGAGAGAGAAAGACAGAGAAAAGAGCTTCTCTGATGATGCCCCAGTCAGCCCTCTGGAGACAATAAATGAACTAACTTTCAGCTTTGTATACACCCTAAAGAAAAGCAAGTGTGAACATGGCTCTCCTAAATCATTCCCATTTGTGTTGGTTCTTAAATTTTGAAGATGAGTTTTAAATAAGTAGTAGCAGATTCGCAGTGAAGGTGATGATCTTTTTCTGTTTAGGGCATTAGCTTAGTTTAACCCTCTCAAGAAAAAAACACAAAACTTAAGAGTTAAAAAGAAAATACAGGTTCACTTGAAATAAACATATAAACATTATTCTCCATATAACTTCAGACTGCTGCTGAATGAGACATTTCTGGTCTCTTCCTGTGCTCCTGACCAAGTATTTTCTCCTCCCTTGAACCTCTGTGGTAACTGTACATCCATGACCACGTTAGCCTAGTGATCTGAGTAAAGTTCTTAATTTTGATAGAGAAAATTTTATGTTAGATTACTTTGCCTTCTGTTGTTGCACCACTTCTGGATCCCATGTGAAGGATTCAAAGGCACAGTGCGGGGCCCTGGGGGATGAGGTGTGATGCCAACCTACACCTGCAGGCATGTGGTTAGGACTTGATTGTGACTGTGTCACTGGAAAAGTTGTTGACAAAAGGCTGCAGAGCACATTTGTAGCACTGGTGTGCCTCAGGAGCCCACAGACTGGCCTGTAGAGACCAGTGCCTAATGGGATTAGGTGTCTGTTTCTGATAAAGGCCACTAGAGCCATCATAGCTGTGATCCTGCAATGGAAACCTCACCTGTCACATCCTTTAACCCTGCCACCAACTCTGTGTCGCGGACTGAGATCGAGCTGACTCCCCTGGCACTCAGCTCCGTCCCTGCTTATCGTGGCCCTGTACACCTGCTCGGCCTCTTTCTTGCAAGCAGCTCCTTTTCGTGCGGAACTTAAATAGCTCCTTACTTCTTTTTTACATGCAAATACAGAATATTCGGGCTTACTTTTGAAAAAGTGTGGAGCAGTGCAATGCAGTGCGGTGGCCCCGGAGCTGGAGCGGGCAGGCAGTTTATTTTCCTTTGGCTTTTATGTTGGGTGCTTAGTTACATGAATTTCATTTTACAGTTATTGAGATAGTGTTACTCTTGAAATAGCAGAGTTTGGCGCTGCCTCCTGCCTCTAGTCTCAAATTTAGACAGTGATAGTGTGAGTAAAATCAGTTGTCCTCATGGACAGCCTTTTCTAGGGCCAAGAACGTAATCGGCCCAGGAAGCCTCCTGTTGTTTTTCTAGAATTTGTAATACGAGAGAGTGGAATAAGTGGGGATTAAAGTTACGCTTTACTAAGCAGTCACAGGTATGTGCATGTATCACAAAGAAGGTATTAAAAATGACTTTAATTCTGTAATGCTTCATTGTATTAATCTAAATTTTAGATTACATTAAGACAAAAATGATTGTTCTCATGTACTAAGTATGACCATGAATTTAGGATTTGGATGATATTGCCATACCATATTATGATAAAAAGGAGCTTACAAAACCCTTTGCCTCTTTGTGGAAGAAATAAACTGAATCTTCAAATTATGTGTTGTTGTTATTACTGTTTTATAAGTCCTTGAGGAACTAGACAAAATTGGATATTTTAATTAGTAATAAATAGGATTTAATAATAATTATAGGTTTGAACTCTATTTTTAAGCTGTATTTCGGAATTAAGTGCTAGCTTGCTGGGGATGACATCCTGCTGCATCCTCAGTTCAGTGTTCCTGTGGAATTTCAATTTCCTCTTCTTTTTCCATAGTTTTGACAGGGAATGGCTGTCACCATTTTTTATAATTTTGTCCACTTTTAGGTCTATAAACCAATATATTGGGTTTTAGTGGAACTTCTCGGAGTGATTCTTCTCACAGTGATTTTTTTTTTAATTTGATGTTGCAAATTTTAAAGATGTGGGAGAGATTATAGTAGATACCCCAACAAAAGAACCTAAACTGGCTTTTTTAATTTCATCATGACATAACAGTTATTATAGTATTAGCTCTGCTTAAAACTTCATGTATGAGATTCATGGATAAGTGCAGGCATTTTCACACGTGTTTTATGGGCTGACTGGATATGAGCAGGGTAGGTCTGGAAGAGGTGT
>NW_010526889.1:2364-14411 GCF_000687285.1 Phaethon lepturus
AGACCATTGGTAAATTGAATTTTCATTCTTGTCATTGTACTTCTAGACTTTTTGTGCTTCATATTTGCTATATCCTATTCTATTTTTATATTTAAATAGTGTGGTTGCTACAGTGTTCCCTTTTTTGTGTGCATGACATATCGGGTAGGAGGGAGTGAATTGGGGGTGTTTCGTGTGTTAGGAAATAGTTCATACGGAGATGAAAGCATCCTTCTGAAATACTTGCATGTAGTGACATAATAGTACATTATGTTAAGCATCTACCTATATCTTTTCTCCAGCGAAGTACTTACCAAGTAAAAATACACTGAGTTTTGTTCCAGTGTCCAGAGAAGTCTATAACTTTATCTTCTGTTACATAAATTTGGAAACAAATCTGTAAAAGCTGCTGAAAATAGGAATACAGTCACAATCCTTACATTTGAAAAACTGACATGTTACAGTTAGAAGGTCAAAATACTTCAGTCTGGAAGCATTTTAGATGACACTGTAGAAAAAAAATGAGATTATGAAAAAATATTAGAATAAAAGTAGTAAATTTATATAGTTCAACCAGTCAGCCAGCATTGAAATATCACCATGCACCTACTTGTTTCATGTAGAATCATCTTGAAAGCAGTTTGTACCCACCAAAATAGTTCTATAGTGTGTTTCTTATGGATCTTGGTAGTATTATGACCAAAATTATATTGATGAAAGTAATTATGGCTAGAAATGTTAAAATTGAGCAAGGTCAAAGAAATTTCACCTTGTTGTGGAATATACTTCTTAAATAAACTTCTGTTACTTTCATGATTGCAATTGTCTTTTGAGGTTTGTAGTAGATAAAACAGGTTCTTGGTTATATTGTTAGCAGAAGGCAAGAAGCCGCAGGAAGGTGTATTCTTTTTGCATCATCATCTGTCATATCCTATTGTTTCAAATAGTAAGACTCCCTCGCCCCTTGTAATTAGAATCACAGAATCACAGACTGGTTGAGGTTGTCAGGGACCTCTGGAGGCCGTCTTGTCCAATCCCCCCTGCTCAAGCAGGGTCCCCTACAGCCAGTTGCCCAGATGGCTTTTGAATATCTTTAGGGATGGAGACTCTACCATTTCTCTGGGCAACCTGTGCCAGTGGTCATTCCTCACAGGAATGAAGTGTTTCCTGATGTTCAGAGTGAACCTCCTGTGCTTCTGTCTGCACCTCTTGCCTCTTCTCCTGTCACTGGGCACCACTGAAAAAAGCCTGGCCCCGTCTTCTTTGCACCCTCCCTTTGGGTACTTATATACATTAATAAGATCCGCCTGAGCCTACTTTTTTCCAGGCTGAACAGTCCCTCTCCGCCTTTCCTCATAAGAGAGATGATCCAGTTCCCTTGTCATCTTCATGGCCCTTTGTTGGTCTCTCTCCAGTATGTCCATGTCCCTCTTTACTTGGGAGCCCAGAGCTGGACATAGGACTCCAGGTGTGGCCTCATCAGTTCTGAGTGGAGGGGAAGGATCACCTCCCTCGACCTGCTGCTAATGCTTTGTCTAATGCAGCCCAGGGTATCATTTGACTTCTTTACTGCAAGGGAACACACTTGGCTCATGGTCAACTTTGTGTCTACCAGTTCTGGCCCTGCTCTACCCTTTTCTGCAGAGCTGCTCTTTACTTACAAATCTGGTGAAGAGGAGACTTTGGGCTAGCTTTTTACCATGCTGGGCACCTGACTTCAGCCAAAGGTTTTTGGGAAAGTTTCATGCAAAATTGTAGAACCACTTCTGAGAAATCAGGTCTGTGGAGAAAAATGTAATTTGAAGCAGTTCTAATGACATTTCTTTCCTGAAAACCTTAAGCCTCCTTAGTTTCTTTGTGAAGAAGGATTGAAATTTAGCAAGAGGAAGGCCTTGTACTGGAGATGTCTACTGCTGAAATTGTGAAAGTGAGATTAAATTTGCTTAAGTTACAGGTCTCCAAGCATTCATAGCCTTCAGCTCACTAGAGATTTAGTCTGTCAGCATTTTCACACGTTTTCACAGGCCATATGTGAATATGTGCATATGTCAGGGAAAGACGCTGTACTTCCTCTTCTCCTGTTGCACCAGGCAAAGTCAGATTATTCACAAACTGATATTACATCTGGATCCTACAGTCATGTTTTCATCTGGATATGTAGTGCAAAGGTAGGGTGAGTGAAGGATTAGTGAGATCCAAACGCAAATGAAAGAAGAGCTACAACAGGTCAAGAGATAAACACAGGGAATGGGAATATCTTAGCACAGGTCTGATTGGACAGCTTCTGACAAGTTGTATGATCTCTGACAATATTACTTGTTGCTCTCTTGTGTGACCTCAATAAACAACTCTTCTCTAATAGCTCTTGCCTCTTTAAGATGAAGGGAAAAGAGGGAATCAAACTATACTTTTATGGCATCTATCTGATTTGAGATTTTATCTCATTCGTCTTTTACAGCTGTATGACAAATTTCATGGACTTAAAAATACTGCCCTGTTAGTGAGTATTTCCAGGAATAATTGGGTTGATAATGCAATCATACAGTTAGGTACAGGTATGGAATTCTCTGTTATCATTAATGAGTGATAGCAGAACTGAATGATGAACGTATTCTTCAAAAACTGGAAGTATATTTTTTTAGAATCTAGATTAGATTACTAGTATCATATTCTAGTCTCAAGTCCCTGTAAATTACTTCTTTTAATAAAAATGTAACCTACGCATTAAGATGCATCTCTGTTCTTGGTTGTAGACCTTCACATTGGGTGCATGAAGTAGACACTACTACAGCTTTATGGAAACATCAGAGGATGCAAATTATTGCTGCTAGCTGTCCTGAAGATTAAGGAATTCTGTGTAGCTATGAGATAAGCATGTGCTTTGTGTCAGGAATTTTGAAAATCTTGGTTATAAATTGTACATTTTCCTCAGATTTTGAGGTCACTTAACATGAAGAAGGAAGAAAAAAAAAAGGTATGCTTTTAATCCTCTTTCACTGCAAACCACACTTCAATAATTTCACTCTCCAGTGTCGTCTTCTAAATTTCTTTTTCTTACAAAATGTAATAAAGTATGCCTTGCCTGTGATCAAAAAGGTGATAAACATGATGAAGTCTGCTAATGGGATGAGGTATGGGGAGTAGACTAGCAAGTCATTAGCAACCACAGTATTCCCTGTATGCTTCTATTCCTGCATTTTAAATATTCCCATGACAGCTCAACTACATGGGTACAAGTTACCATTGTGCAGCTTAGGGCACCTTGCACCCTAAAAATGTAGTTTTACCCCAGCTGCAAACAAGATGTTTCTGTTTTAGTACCAATGTAACGGCAATGTAACATGTCATTTACAAGACTTGGTGAATAATGCCATGTGCATCTGAGTCATGGCCCTATTAAATTTAATTAAACTCTTTAGACCCTTCTCCATCTTAAGGGTATGTATTTTGTATGCCTTTTGAGAGAAATGTGCAGTCAGCATAATTGTTGAACATGTATGTGCAAGGAAAGTTACCAAGAGGGGGAGAAATGGAAAAAAAAGAGGCAATTCAAGGCTTTTGGGAAATGTATTAAGCGGAGTTGCATTAGGTACCTTGGAATAAATTGTGGGATGAATAGATCACAAGTGTTGTTTGATACACAGTTACATTTTCTACAAATAGGAGAAAAAAAGAAAGGAGAGAAAAAAAGAAATTGCATAATTTGGACTGAAAGTACAGGGGAAATCCAATTACAAGTTCTTGCTGGTAAGAGAAAACCTGTTTTTTTAAACATGTTGTTCTGCTTGAGTGGACAAGAGCAGTATGATATGTGCTGCTTACACACCAGTTCGGGACTGGTGTGAGAATGAAGTGGGTGATCTAGCAGGACTGTCCCATCTCAGACAATAATACCCATCAGAGGAATTAAACAAAGCCTATTCTTGCATCCATGCTTCAGTTTGTTCATAGTCCTATATGGCTAGGTGCCATAAATAATGACTGCATTACATCAGTCCCAGATATGGCTTGTGGAGCGTTGTCTGATACTGTTACTTTTGACTTGACCAAGTGTTTCCAGAATTTTCATCTGTACAAATATATTTTTTTTAAATTGACCCCATATATGTCAGTTCTTCCAGTAAAGGCGAAGAGTAGATTTATACAAAACTACCAATAATTGTTTCATTTAGTTCTATTTTGACTTGCGGGTTAAGCAGGCATATGTATCGCATTGAACAGAAAGACCTGCTTGTGGATTTTGACATATAGTAATGCTGCCACTCTCCGTGTAGCTCAGGTGGGCTGCAGAAACCAGTTTTTCTTTGGACTGCCCATGTTTTTTCATTCTATGAAGAGCTGATACGAAGGAAAGACTTCATGTATGAGAATGACCCTCCTATGTAGTATAATAGCCAAAAATCAGTCCTGTGTGGCTGCATGTTTTATTTTGTTTTATTTTATTTCTCTCAGTATTTTTTTAAAGGAAATAGCGGGGAGCCAGACTCACCCTGACTTACGCTAAGTCCCAAAGAAATGACTGACCAACTGCTGCACTGAAAAACACCGCTTCCTTTTGCCGTGGTCTTGGCTGAGCTATGTCGTGGTAGAGAAGGGAAAATGAAGAAGGGAAGACTTTTCTGACAGATGAATGATATTTCGAGCTTTCCTTTCAATTTCAGCAAATTTGATACTAAAGTGTTTAAAATTTTTCAGTTGGCTGGAGAATTAAGGAGGCAGCAAACATCAGAGCTGAATGGCTCAGTGACATTTTGCTTAACTAATGTTTGGAAATATGGTGCATTTGTAAAACGATCTGTTTTTTTCAAGGGAGGAATAAGTGTTTCATTGTAATAGACAGTGTCAATAATTTCATGGCAATTTACTATGGTAGACTGGTGCATAGAGCAGTGGATGGGACTATTTTAAAGTGAAAACAGTTTAATTTTTCTCTGAAGTTTTATTAGAAAATTCTCCTTTTGATATCTGACATTTTAAACATATGTATGTTTCAATAGGAAAAGCTGCTTTTCCAAAGTTTCTCAAAGAAAAAAAGGTGTGACAATGTAAAAGGCAGAAATTAATTTCCAAATATTTTTTCTCTTGCCCCCTTACTTCTACCTGGCTTTCTGAATCCTCTTGCTACAGCCATACTCCTGCTAAAACTCGTTACGTGTTGTGTGTTTGTAACTTCAGTCATAAGTGATCCCAGTGAGCCGAGGAAATCAGTGATATGAATCAACTTTCGTGTTTGCAGATTTGGAAACTGTGTCTGGACAGTCCTTAGAAAGGCAACAAGACCTCTACGTTTGGTGTGTTCTCCCCCATTGCCTTTTACTTCTAACCTTTAACTCGCAGATAATGGCACCGGATATTGCATCCAAAGGCTTATTACGAGCACTGTCACTGAAGCATAATGCTTCGCCTGCCATTTGTATGGTGGCTTTTCAAATTCCGTTTAGTGGAAGACTGCTGTCAAGAGGTAAACTCTTGAAATACACTTGGAGTTCAAATAAAGTACCTACAAGTTTCTGTGCTGTACTGCAATGATTAGTTGAAGGTGGTGTTTATCCTGGAGGTGAGTGATTTTCAAACTTTGAATATAACCTTTTTTTTTTTTTTTTTCCCCCCAGAGATGCTTTTCAGGTATAAATCAGCATTATATTTGATGGTGTGTCTACAAATATGTTTTTTGTAGAAACCGTCCTGTTTAGGGTTAAATGCTATGAGATGCTAGCCAACCTTTGCCGAGTCCTTATGAAGGAGTATTTCAGAAAATTAAAGAGCAGTTGCTAGATGGATCAGGACCTTTGTCTTTCATTGGAATATTTATGTTGGTATTTAGGTTCCTACTGAAGTTCATTTTATGAGTGAGCGAGCTCTCTGTTTGCTTTCTAAATTCACTATTTTCACGTTACACAGTTCATAAATGCTTAAGCATTTTCATTTGCTTGCAAGTGAGCTTATCCTGTAGTCCCTTGCAAGAATGAGCTGTTATTACAGTCTTGCACCTATACAGCTGTATTTGCATACGTGGGGCAAAAGTAGAAGTCATTAAAAAAAGATTCCTTCTATATTTGAAAGCTACTTGCCCTCATTACCTTGGCATTCAATTACAGAGTTTAGAGTAAAGATGTTTTAAGGGGTGGTTTTGAATATGAATTACGCACTACTCAAAACGTACTTAATTTGCAGTAAGCAAAACTAATCATAGAATCACAGAGTCATTAAGGTTGGGAAAGACCTTTAAGGTCATCAAGTCCAACTGTCCACCCAACACCACCGTGCCCATTAAACCATGTCCCAAAGTCCCATGTGTACACATTTTTTGAACACGATAGAGAAGATACAGAATAAATACAAGTTGTACACAGACAGAGATGAACTCTGTTTTTCTTTTAACCTAGAAGCTTGTGCTGTATTAACATTTTTATTTGAAAAATGTTTCTGCCTTCTCTGTTCTGTATTTGGTCTCTGATACTTTTGGCAACAGTGTCATAACATTGTTATGCTGTTTTGCATTTAAGAGTAAATGAGCGTACTGAAACGAGGACTATGTAGTTTTAGGTTTTGAATCAAAGACCGGGAAATGGCTTTATCTTTGGACTGTTTTATTTATCCAGTTTTCCTGATTTAAGGCAGTTTGAAACAGTGTGGTCTTATAACGTATGCATCTTCAATGGCAAATTTTAAACATGTCTTGCCCTGGATTGATCATGGTGAGGTTGTAGTGTAGAAAGGATTTGTTATTTGATGACTGTTTTTTTCAAGGACGTTGAGCATAGGAGTTACCTGACTGCCATTAACTTTTAATACAATTTGGAAACCTAACTTAATCCTCTTATCACGGTAACTGAGGAATCTACTAGACACTGAACAACCACAAAGTGAAGAATGTTTTTACCTGCTAGAAAAGACACAGAAAAGAAAGAAACAGGAAAACTTGGTGCGTGGGTGCTCTGCAGAGGGAGAAACACAAAAACACAACACAGTTCTTCAGGCAGGTGGTAGTTTCTGAACTTCCCTTGGCTGACTGACCTGTGGCAGTCAGGGGACAGCAAGCTGAATAGTGATGTGCTTCACATTTCACGGAGATAATATAAAAGCGACTGCGTGCTGATAGTAGGAACATGACCTTACTAGAGGCATATATGAATACGAACTCCACAAAATTATTAGACTTGTTGCTAAAAGATGTTTTGGGAAGGGATTTTAAAGCTATAGTTGAACATTTTTTAAAGAAATGTCTACTCATCAGAAGAAAATTCTTCTCAAGAAAAGCTTTCTTCTAAGCTTTTAGAAATTTTAGAAATTATTCATTTTTCTTCTAAAAGCTTTATTTGTATTATATTTGAAGTAAAAAAAGATATTTTGTCAGGCTCAAAACTTTTTTTTCTGTAATTATCTGAAACTTCATACTTCATACCTGATCAAAGTGTACGATTCTGAAATTAGTTTAACTAGTGAAACCTGCAAGCTGTTCAGAGGGTTTGGGCGGGAGTCGGGTGATGTTTGGCTGTTTGTTTTCTCTCCAGATTTATAAGATTTCTTTGGGGGTAGGGATCTGTTTGTTATTTTTTGTTTTCCTCTCTTCTTTTTTCTTCTTAAACTGTAGCAAGAACGTTTCTGATATATCAAATTTCCATAAGAGAGGAACATGGATTTCTGCTCAGGCTTATAATGCTAAAGTTAGCTCTTGCCATGTCCTTATTTCCCTCTCTGGAAGTTAAGGTTGTAGAGCAGTCTTTGAACATGTTGATGTATATTAAATTTTTGCATTCAATTTGAAATATTTTTCAAGAAATTGTAATGGGTTTTGTTGTTTGTTTCTTTGTTTTTTTTGGTGGCAGTGCTTTAAATTTTAAGTTCCTTAAACTTAAACCTCAACTTTCAGGAGAAATTTTTACCTAGAACAAGTTTTATTCAGTATGTCTGTTGTAAAGCAGTTACATTTCTGGGGAAAATGAAGAGAGGTTTATACAGCATCAAAACTATCTTCACCTGTGATGAGTAACTGTAATGCCAGGGTCTTGCCACGTGTCTAGCACTGGCATACTCCCTTTAGTTGCTGATGAAAAGGAAGGAGAACCAATATTTTAACAGGATCCCTGAAATGTTCTGGGTTGTGGAACAACCCTTTTCCTGATCTTGGAGACTGCATGTTTTCAGGTCAGATCACACATAAAAAATTCTGGATGTTGGAGTGCAGTTAAATAAGTATTTACTGGTTCCCTTTCAAACTGGTTTACTACCAAGAAAAATATTACAACTATAAGTTAGGCCATTCATGTGACATCAGACCTCCAACAAGGTGAGAATATAGAGGAAAACCCAAGAACTCATTAAAATGGTTTGAAACATTTATATGAGAATGATGAAGGAAAGAACCTGTGCAGTAAAGGATGGGCTAGTTTTGTTTTGCCAGGAATATTCCTCTGTGGCTGATTCTATTCTTGATATAACTTGGCATTGTTTTGAGACTATGTCAATACTAGGAGGAAAACAGGTGTATTTAAAAAAAGTGTTAAAACCCTTATGTATGTGCTTTATGCTAGTGGTTTGGAATTAACTGCTGATGTGATGTTGTATTTTTGAAAGCTTACCTCTCTCCTATCTATAGAAAACCAAAGTGGTCTGTTTCCATATGAAACATTGGTTTGACTTAGATAGTTCCATGCAGGGTTTCTGTGCTGGTCTGTGTCTGCTTTTGTGCAGAACAGATTCTGGCTTTGTGAATCTGAGAGCTTGGATCTTCCTAGGCGCCCTTAAAAACTCAAGCCAAGGTGAAAATATGTAAGAAGGCTAAGTATAAAGCTGCTCTTCAGGCTTTTTATAAAAGTATATTTAGAGCCATGTCAGGCTCCTTTAATATCCTTATGGGATTTTAACTATAATAGAACATGTTCTGAAACAGTGACCATAGCTACAGAAGAAAGCTGACACATCACAGGGTCACTGTGGGCACGTAATATGATAAAATGCAATAGTTCATCAGCCTATTTAGAAAAAAACCCCCACATAGTTAAGTATGTTGTTAGTCAGCAATCCATCTGATCCAAAAATATTTCATCATGTAATGACCATTTTAGGATTGCAGCAGATATGATTATCTGACCCCAGTGGTTAATAGAAGTACAAGTACAAAAGTACTACTGGCATAGCTACTTACTGGCATAGCTACTGTTGTATTTTTTGGTTTGTTTGTTGGTTGGGTTTTTTTTTTAAAAGGGCTCTTGGGATTAATGTTTTTTGCGTCTTATGAAACCATCCTTAGGATGCTTTTTGTGTTCCTGTTGTCAAATTGCAACCAATATTGAGTGAATTAATTTCAGCTAAAGAGGGCATGTGAAAGTATATTTTTGCATTTATTTTGTTATCTTTCACTCTCTGAAAGGCTTTAATCTGTCCCACAGAAAAAAAACAGGGATCTATTACATCTCGGGAGCAATTTTGCACAAATATAATTTTCAAAATACTTAAATTTAGTACTCTCTTATGAAGATGTCCCTGTGATCATGCAGCTGAAAGTTGAGGTTTGTATGTTTCATTCCTCTCATAAGTTTTGCAGTCATGGCCTTCTATGATGGGGTTACAGTGTTGGTGGATAAGGGAAGAATGACTGACATAATTTTCCTGGACTTGTGCAAAGCATTTGTTACTGTTCTGCACGATATCCTTGTCTCTAAAATGGACAGACATGGATTTGACAGTTGGACTACTTGGTCGATAACGAATTGGTTGGATGGTCAATACCCAAAGAGTTGCAGTCAATGGCTCAATATCTGGGTGTAGACCAGTAACAAGTGGTGTCCCTCAGGGGTCCGTACTCGGACCAGTATTGTTTAATGTCTTTGCTAGGGATATAGACAGTGGGACTGAGTGCACCCTCAGCAAGTTTGTGGATGACACCAAGCTGAGTGGTGTGGTTGATGCTCTACAGGAAAGGAATGCATCAGATGGGATTAACCTTTCTCAAAGGGGGAAGAGGGTCTTTGCTCACAAGCTAGTGGGACTTACTGACAGGGCTTTAAACTAGACTTGAAGGGGGAAGGGGATAATATCAGAATTACCTATGACAAGCTGTGGGGATGACACGACAAGGTTGGAGGGACAGGGTGCTAACAAAAGCCCTCAGCCTGTTGCTCTGTGATGTGCTGGCTACACTGAAGCACACGTGAAGTCTTACAGAGATGAGCCAGGGGCTCCTGAGGTAATAGGAGCCAACAGGAAAACATCAGCAAAAGACCTCAAAGGAACTAAGCAGTGTTCCTCCAAGAGGGTGACATGGCTGACAGCCCAGCTGAAGTGCCTCTACACCAATGCATGCAGCTTGGGCAACAAGCAGGAGGAGTTGGAAGCCACAATGCTGTTAGACAGCTATGACCGAGTTACCATTACTGAAACTTGGTTGGACAAGTCACATGACTGGAGTGCAACTGTCGATGGCTACAGGCTGTTCAGAAGGCAAAGACAAGGAAGGAGGGACAGAGGCTTTGCCCTCTACATCAAGAAATGGACAGAGTGTGAAGAGCTGTCTCTGAAGAACAGCCATGAGCAGGTTGAAAGCTTATGGGTAGGATTCAGAGACTGAGGGAACAAAGGGAACCTTGTGGTTGGTGTTGACCAGAGGCTGCCTGATCAAGGGAGGTCTAAGATGAAGCCTTCTTATTCCAGCCACAGGAGGCATGATGCTCACAGGCTCTCATCCTGCTGGGGGACTTCAATCACCCCAACATCTGCTGGGAAAGTAGCACGGCAAACTGTAGGCAATCCAGCAACCCCCCTGAATGATTGGAGGATAACTTCTTAAGCCAGGTAATAGACAGTCCTACCAGAAGGGATGCAATACTGGACCTGTTGGTCACCAACGTTAGTGAGCTAACTGGTGACATCAAGATTGGAGGTAGACTGGGCTGCAGTGATCATGTGCTGGTGGAGTTCGCAGTCCTGAGGTATATGGGTCAGGTGAAGAGTAAAGTCAGGACCCTGAATTTTAGGAAAGCAAACTTCCAGCTCTTCAAGGATTTATTCAATAGGACCCCCTGGGAAACTGTCCTCAGGGACAAGGGAGCAGAACAGAGCTGGCAGATCTTTAAGGACTGTTTCCATAGAGCGCAAGAACTCTCGATCCCCAGGTGTAAGAAATCAGGAAAGGAAGGCAAGAGGCCAGCATGGCTGAGCCAAGACCTGCTGGTCAAACTAAAGGGCAAGAAGGAAATGCACAGGCAGTGGAAACAGGGACAGTTATCCTGGGAAGAGTACAGGGACACTGCCCAGTTGTGTAGGGATGGGGTCAGGAAGGCCAAGGCACATCTGGAGCTGAACTTGACAAGGGATGCAAAGAATAATAAGGGCTTCTATAGGTATGTCAGCCAGAAAAGGAAGGTCAAAGGAAGCGTACTGCCCTTGATAAGCAAGACTGGCAAAGTGGTAAGAACAGATGAGGAGAAGGCTGAGGTATTCAATGACTTCTTTCCCTCAGTCTTCACTGGCAGTGTCTCTTCCCACACCTCTTGAGTGGATGGACTGCAAGACAGGGACTGGAGGAGCAAAGTCCCTATCACTGTAAGAAATCTTGTTCGAGACCACCTGAGGAACCTGAACATGCACAAGTCTATGGGATCTGATGAGATGCATCCCAGAGTCATGAGCAAATTAGTGTCAAGGTGAAGTCCCTGGAGTCTGGAAAAAGGGAAACATTACACCCATTTTTAAAAAAGGGTACCAAGGAGTACTCTGAGAACTATGGACCCATCACATGACACCCATTTTTCCAAAAGGTGGCAAGGATGACTCTGGGAACTACCCACTTGTCAGCCTCACCTCTGTGCCTGGGAAGATCATGGAATAGATCCTCCTGGAAGCTATGCTAAGGCACACGGAGCACAGGGAAGTAATTTGAGACAGCCAGCATGGCTTCACCACAGGTAAGTCCTGCCTGACCAACCTAGTGGCCTTCTAGGATGGAGTGACCACATCAGTGGACAAGAGAAGAGCTATGGATGTTGTCTACCTGGACTTCTCTAAGGCCTTTGACATGGTCCCTCACAACATCCTTCTCTCTCAATTGGAGAGGTAGGGATTTGCGG
>NW_010526889.1:14910-52893 GCF_000687285.1 Phaethon lepturus
AGTGGTGGACTGTTGGGTGGATGAGGAATTGGTTGGATGGTCACATCCAGAGGGTAGTGGTCAATCTCTCTCAAGGTCCAGACAGAGATTGGTGAAGAGTGGTGTCCCTCAGGGGTCCATATTGGGACCAGTACTGTTTAACGTCTTCATCAATGACATAGTGGGATCGAGTGCACCCTCAGCAAGTTTGTAGATGCCATCAAGCTGAGTGGTGAGGTTAACACACCTGAGGGATGGGTTGCCA
The DNA here is from genome assembly GCF_000687285.1 of Phaethon lepturus. NCBI lineage: Eukaryota > Metazoa > Chordata > Aves > Phaethontiformes > Phaethontidae > Phaethon > Phaethon lepturus. Next base: position 15,155 of record NW_010526889.1, read on the forward strand.
TCCAGAGGAATGGGCCCGTGTCAAGAGGAATTCCTCCAAGCTCGAGGAATGGGCCCGTGTCAACCTCATGAGGTTCAACAAGGCCAAGTGCCGGGTCCTGCATCTGGGTCAGGGCAACCCTGGTATCAATATGGGCTGGAGGACAAAGGGATTGAGAGCAGCCCTGCCAAGAAGGACTTGGGGGTATCAGTGGATGAAAAGCTGGACATGAGCCGGCAATGTGTGCTTACAACCCAGAAGGCCAGCCGTATCCTGGGCTACATGAAAAGTGTGGCCAGCTGGCTGAGGGAGGTGATTCTGCCCTCTACTGCACTCTGGTGAGACCTCAGCTGGAGTACTGCATCCAGCTCTGGAGCCCTCAGCGTGGGGAAGACATGGACCTGTTGGGGCAGGCCCAGAGGAGAGCTACAAAAATGATCATAAGGATGGAAGACCTCTCCTGTGAAGAAAGGCTGAGAGAGTTGGGGTTGTTCAACCTGGAGAACAGAAGGCTCCAGGGAGACCTTATTGCAGCCATCCAGTACTTAAACCAGGCTTCGAAGAAAGATGGGGACAGGCTTTTTAGCAGGTCCTGTAGCCATAGGACAAGGGGTAATGGTTTTAAACTAAAAGAGGGTAGATTGAGACTAGATACAAGGAAGAAATTTTTCACACTGAGGGTAGTGAACCACTGACACAGGTTTCCCAGAGAAGTGGTAGATGTCCCATCCCTGGAGACATTCCAGGTCAGGTTGGATAGAGCTTTGAGCAACCTGGTCTAGTGGAAGCTGTCCCTTCCCACAGTAGGGTCATTGGGCTAGATGACCTTAAAAGGTCCCTTCCAACCCAAAACATTCTATGATTCTATGCCATCCAGAGGCAACCCTGACAGGCTAGAGAAGTAGGCCCATGTGAACCTCATGAGGTTCAACAAGGCCAAGGACAGGCTCCTGCACCTGGGTTGGGGCATCCCCCAGTATCAGTACAGGCTGGGGGATTAAGGGGTACTGGTGGATGCAAAACTGAATAAGAGCTGGAAATGTGCACTCGCAGACCAGAAGGGCAATCATAACCTGTGTTGAAAATGAGACATAACAACTCATCTGGAATAGGAGCATCTCAGGAGGAGGAGGAGGATGCCTCATCTGGTGCAAAGGGATGCTTTTCCTTCTTTCCTCTAGCATAAGCTTCCCTGGAGGCGGGATGGGGAAGCAGAAACAAAAAGTGAAAGATGGGCAAAAGAGAACTTTTTTTTTTATCATAACCTTTTGGAAGCAGTGTGGTCAGCAGGTCAAGGGAGATGATTCTGCCCCTCTACTCTGCTCTGGTGAGACCCTATGTGAATAGTGCATTCAGCTCTGCAGCCCTTAGCATAAGACATGGACGGGCTCGAGTGGGTCCACAGAAGGGCCATGAAGATGGTCATAGGGCTGGAGCACCTCCCATATGAGAGACAGTCTGAGAGAGCTGGGGTTGTGCAGCCTAGAGAAGAGAAGGCTCCAGGGAGACCTTATAGCAGCCTTCCAGTACTTGCAGGGGGCCTACAAGAAAGCTGGAGAGGGACTGTTTGCAAGGGCATGTAGTGATAGGACAAGGGGTAATGGCTTTAAACTGAAAAAGGATAGTTTTGGATTAGGTATAAGGAAGAAATTCTTCACTCTGAGGGTGGTGAGGCACGGGAGCAGGTTGCCCAGAGACGTTGTGGATGCCCCCTCCCTGGAAGTGTTCAAGGCCAGGCTGGATGGGGCTTTGAGCAACCTGGTCTAGTGAAAGGTGTCCCTGACCATGGCAGGGTGATTGGACAAAATGATGTTTAAAGTCCCTTCCAACCCAAACCATTCTATGATTCTATGTCAGCTGCCTATTTAGTCCTTCACGTTGTCTGTAACTACTTGTGAAATGAAGACTGTTATACCTTGCTTCATCATTGGTAACTCAAATAAAAATGCCTTAATAAGTGCTTTCAATCCTGCTGATTGGTATTTTATTGTTTGCCTATTTAAATTATGCGTAACTGATTTAGTACTCAGTTAAGGTAAAGTATTTTGTGTACTTATTTTTTATGCTCTCTGAGTGTGTTCAGATTATGGTCTTACTGTGGATTCACAGGAGGTTTTAAGGAAAAATAAGAAAAAGGGGGAGCAAAACCAGCAATCTAATTTGGTGTGATCGTTTTATAATTTCCTGAATTTTAACCCTCTTCACTCTCATAAGAGGCAAAATTCTCTGTTATCCCATAGTATTGAATCCTGGTGTGGAAAAAGCTCATGTGACTTCTTTAGGGCAACGGTAATAACAAATGAAATGGTACACTAGTTGTTCCAGTCTGTCTCCTTCCCAGATAATATGTTAAATAGAAGAGGGGGTTAAAAACATCCTTAATTTTTGCTTATAAATAAGCAACAACAATGGTCTTCAGACATGCTTCATTCTGTCCTAATGTATTACATGAATTTTGGTGGTTGCCCTGTGAGGAATATATTGTCTGTTTGGTCATATTCTGAAAAGAGAAGCAGATAAAGCCTCCCAAATAGTACCTAATGAATCCATTGTTTGTCATTCATGTAAATCTCTGCAGCATATACTCCTTTCCCAGTGTTTCTTTTCCTCTAGGAAATGGCTTTGGTTAGATCTAACCTGGATGGAGGTGGTATATGGATGCAAACTAGGTTGAAAAGAGGAGACTAAAACTTTTCCAAATACTTGCTTCAACTTCCTCAGTTGTGAAGGTTGTATTGTGATAACGACAGTGGATAATGTAATAACGTAAACCCCTGTTTGGATGGGACAAACTGCTTGAATGCATGATCTGGAAGCCAGCCTGACAGGCTTTTCCCCTGCTTCTCAGGCATCTTAACAACAGAAGAAGAAATAAACAGAAAAATCATCCTTTGCCCTAATTCTCCCCTTCCTCACCATTGGGTGCTGTTATTGCTTTATTTCCTGGTAGAAAAGGTGAGACATTGCAGAAAACCTTCAGCCAGTTGTCACTTGCTTTTTCCTTAGCTTATATCCCCTGGTGAGTCTTGACTTCAGCAGCTTGGAAAAGTGACTCAGCTCCTTCAAGTGTAGGGGGAAGAATCGTGGCTGCCTTTTGCCACCTTGATACTCCAGTATAAGTGACTCATATAGACCACCAGGTGAAATTACAGTTTTTGCTTGTGGAGAAGCACACAAAATTTTTTTTCTAGACACATTTTAAAATATATAAAATGTGTTGAAAAATTTTGAGTTGAAATATTTTAAGTGTTTGGCAAAATGTATATGGGTATATAAATAGTATTTATTGCATCAGGCTTATATGTGCATGAATAGATATTTTTCCAAATGTCCATAGGTTCTTGGATGGAACTCAGTTTCCTGCAGTTCAGAGAAGGGGACATTTGTATATTTAAATGGTAAAAATATCCATAATTTTCAAATATTAATAAAAAAAAAAAGATAGCAAAACAATGAAGCAAAGATATTAGTTTAAGTATGTTTGCTGGGCTAGAGGAAGCCTGTTCTTAGAATCAGATGTTTGAATGCTTTTTTTCAGACTATGATACAGGAAGGCAATTATATTTTCAGCCAGTGAATTTTACCCGGCTATAAACTGCCAAATTTACTGTTTTGAAAGTACCTGATTTTTACCTGATTTTCTTTACCTTTTATTATGATATAGCTTAGATTTTGAGAGAGAGAAGATAATTTAATATGACTTGCATTGCATCCTGTCAAATGTAATTTTGTTCAAGTTTTTATGTGTATTTTGTATCGTAAAAGTGGTGTTGACTGGCAGTTTGTGCTCCCACTACATAAAAAAATACACCTGTGAAAGTAAAATTGTTTTTTTGACTTGAAAAATAATCAAACAATTTAGAATTTTATATCCAAAAGAAAAATAATCTTTCATATGGGTGAATGGGCTTTAAACATGCAGACCCAGATGCTCTGAGCCAGAGATACATGCAGGAAGACTGTTAAATATTGTGTACATGCAGCAATCTATAAACATAGCTGATGAACTGCTATATGCTGTGAAGACCAGAAAAACAAGTAGGTTTTTCAGGGCTCCTTACAATTACTGTCTTTACAGGAACTAAAAAATAACCCCTAGAGGATACAGATACGAAACCTTCAATTTCAGATAGAAGCAAATGCTAAACAAAAGAAAAAGTTATCCAAATGTTATGCAAAGCCTCTTTTTTAAAAAAAAGGGTCCGTAGATAAAATTAAAGATAAAATGCTAAAGGTCCATCTAGAATTCTGTACAACATTTGTGGCCCATGAGTGAGGAACAGCAATACTCAAAAACTGAACAGATTTGTTAACAGTTCCTGGCTCCCAAGGAAACTGCATCACAATACTGAGAGGGCAATTACAGCCAACAGAGGCTTTGTAATGAAACACTGCTTTAGTTTGTTTTAGTTTTGTTTCTGCGAAGCGTAGAATAAAAATATGTCTTTGAAATTATAAGTTAAATAAAAGTGAAAATTGCCTGAGAACTCTAGTTAACTCCACTTAATTAACTAAGCCAATTTTGAAGGACTGGATTTAAAAACAAAGACCCAGGTGCGAAGAAACTGAAGGCAACTAATGAGATGACCTAGGCTGATTTGTGAAGGCTAAGTCTAGGCTGGGTATGTAGTTTGCATTCAGGTAAGTGGGGCAGGAAGGGCTGATTTGATCGGTTGATCTCTACTTTTGAGAATTCAGGCAAGGGCTGGTCTGAGACCATATGTGCCTGTTTCTTTACTGCTCTATTGCCCAGGTGCCCTGGTTGTGGCAGGCCTTAAGTTTCAATTAGGTTTAGGGAAAATTGAGGTAATGGGCTAATCTGATGCGTAGCCTTTTTCCAGATATAAGTGGAGACAGAGGGATAGGGGCTGCATGGGGTGGAAGAGGTTGGTGTGGGGTTTAGCAGCAGGTAGTGCTGACCAGATATCACTGGGTGTAGGATCTGTGTTTCAGAGTGACTCAGAACAGGGAGGATTAAAAAGCTGATTTTGTGAATGCTGTAAGAGTCTAGTGTGATTAATTCAGTATGTTGTTTGAAGGAATTTTTTTTGTAAGGAAGGAAGCAATATATGTTGAAACAAGTAGAATCAGACACTAAGAGAAGCATGCTACTGCTGACACATCTTACTTCAGCTCAATTCTGCACATCAGACCTGAAGAATATTTCTGAAAATATCACTGCAAGTGGTTCATCATCAGTGAAACTGCAAAAGTAGAAGAGAGAAACATTTATCTTTTTTCACCTCTAAGAATTTTGCTACAAGTTTGTTCTTTTTTTTTTTTTAAATTTTGTTTCAAGATTTTTTTTAAAGAAGCTGAGAGAACTGTAGTTGAGGAGATCTTTGAGTTTCTGAACTGACTTCTAATGATTTGACCTGTTCCTTTCATCTACTGTTTGGTTTGTACAGGATATCTGCTTTTCTTTTTCAAGTTATTTTCTGAAGATAGGTAATGGTGTAACATGAGATCCTTATGAAACCAGTTTGCTTCATGATTAAGGGTCCATAGGTTTTGCCAAGTTAGATACAGAGTAAGATGTAAATTGAAATCAGCTGTGCATAGATCGGGTATGTGTAAATAGATTACTTAAAGTGATTTCTCCTGTAGATTATCCTGTTACAGCTTTGTCCTCTAACTGGGTGTATAGCTGTTTAGGAGTATAGCAGGTATAAAAGTGGATTTCAGTATATGCTACTTCTTTCCATCTGTTCTTTACAAGGCATATTTGTGCTTCTGCACATGGTGGATTCCCAGTCACTCTTTGGGACTCAAAGTTTTACAGATGGCATGTCTATTTATGATAACAGTTATTGTCTACTACAGTTGTATTTTATAGCAGGTATATTTATTGCTGATTTTGTCTTCATTGCGGTCAAGACCAATGTTTATTCAAAGGATGTTAATCCATCGTAAGTTATCGCTTTGCTTTGAAGTCTATATGCCCTGTTCTGTAAGGTAAGTCATCCATTAGTATAAATTTACATGTCTCTGACTGGTTCAGGGTTACCCCAGGAAAGGGTCCACTAAAATAAAACAGTGGGTCAAAAAAATGACAATGTGTGATCTGAGAAGGAAGGAATGACATTTATATGAAATTAAAATGCTGAATGCAATCTGCATACTAATATAGAGAGGAAGAGATAGTCCTCGTTGTTTACCCGTTAAAGGATGGGTAATAGACGCTTGAATTCACTGCCAGCTTCAGCACAAATCCTCCATGGCCTTTGGCCAGGACATTTTACGACTGTGATTGTCTTATGGTGATTTTACTTCACTTACCTGAGGAAAAAGAGGGTTAGGAGAAGGAACAGATTCATAAAGTGTATTGAAAATTAAATGTCCTTTCTTTTAAAATTCTGTTATTATTGGAAATAAAAGACATTTTTGAAGGGCACACTGGCATTTGAGATTATTTCACCACAGAAGTTTCAGTGATTGAGCAGTGTTATAGAGATGAAGAGTTGGAGAGACCTGGGAGGATGGTACTACCAGTGTTTCAAAGCAAGCTGCTTCTTTCAGGTGGTGTACATTTTCTCAGCTGTTATTTATCCCTTAATAAAGAAGATGTAATGAAAGGATGCTTATGCAGGCAATTACCTGGGGAGGCAGGAATCCCCAACTGTTGATGTAATTTGGGTGTTTTTTCCTCTAATCAATTGTGAGGGAGTAGATGAAATTAATTTCTTATTTTTCCTCCTAGAAACAAAGTTGTCCTGGAGCACAGAGATGTCTAGTTATTTTTAAACAAAATCTAAGAGTTAACCACAAAGACAGCACCAAGTTTTTAAATTATTATACTTACTGGCAATGTTGCTGAAATATAAACAAAATATTTTTAATAACAGTGAGATAAGTTTGTAATAAAAATGGACTAACAAAATTTTGATATAGCTGTTACACAGTCAAGCTACAGAATAGACCTACTAGCTGCTATACCAGAAACAAACAGGTCTGTAAGTTTCCAATTTAAGGAAAAATTCCCCTTGTATTGTATAGATATATTAGTAAATTTTCTATTTAAAGTGGTTCTTGAAAGGCCAGAGTTCAATGTTTTGCATGTGTGCCCGTGTTTGATAATAAGGATGGAGTGAGGCACACACTTATGTATCATGTGTAATAGTTCACGTTTTCCACTTGAATTGGTGCTTGATTTTTTGGGGGATGAGGAGAGACAGTCACTTGCAGAAAAATCTCACTCTTGTTTTTAGGCCAATGGGGTAGGAGGCGAAGGCTCACTTCTTTGAGTGGTATATCCTGCAACAAGGAGACAGGATTGATATGGACTATTTAGAAAAGGATACAAGTGCTAAAACAAGTTGAATGTGGCTGAAATATGCGCACAGACGTTCCTCACAAGGAGGTCTGCTGTCTCCCTGGAGCCTGGGTTAAGGACGTTGCTAGGAAGCTTCCTAGCTTAGTGGGGTCCACAGATTACTACCCACTACTGATTTTCCATGTGGGTGGAGAAGCACCAGCAATTTGTAGTCCATAAACAATTAAGAGAGAGTTTAGGGCCTTGGGACAGTTAATGAGAGAATCTGGGGTGCAGGTTATTTTTTTATCCCCTCCTTCCAGTTGAAAGCAGTGACACTGGAAGTAACAGGAAGATCCAATCCATCAACACATGGCTCCGTGGCTGGTGTTACCACCACAATTTTGTTTTTTTTTATAAAGGGATGGCATACATGGCACCAGGAATGCTGGCATCGAATGGGAGACACCTCTCTCAAGGGGGCAAGAAGGTCTTTGCCCAAGAGGTAATGGGGCTGGTTGGCAGGGCTTTAAACTAGATGCAAAGAAGAAGTAGATGAAACCTTCTACACATAATCCAGAAGGTTCCTGCAGTGCATTGATTATGCAGGTGGTGGAGGAGCCAACAAGGAGAGGTATGCTGCTGGACCTTGTATTAACAAACAAGGAAGAACTGGCTAGGGACATAAAGGTTGGGGGTAGCCTTGGCTGTAGTGATCATGACATGGTGGAGTTCAGTATCGAATGAAGAAGAAACAGGGCAATAAGTAAGATTGCGACCCTGGACTTCAGGAGTCCTCTTCAAAGACCTGCTTGGAGGTATCCTGTGGGCTAGGACTCTAGAAGGTATGGGAGCCCAGGAGAGTTGGTTAATATTCAAACAGCACTTGCTCAAAACTCAAGATCGGTGCATTCCTGTAAGTAAGAAATCAATTAGTAGGAGGCAGGAGGCCCCCATGGATGAGCAAGGAACTGTTGGAAAAACTTGTACGGAAGAAAGGAGTTTACCGTAGGTGGAAAAAGGGACTGATCACTTGGGAGGACTATAGGAATGTTGCAGGGATGCAACAAGGAAGGCCAAGGCCCTCTTGGAACTAAATCTGGCAAAAGAAATAAAAGAGAACAAGAAGGGCTTTCAAGTAGATTAGTGGTAAAAGCAAGACTAGAGAAAATGTGGTACCTTTGGTGAATGAAGAGGGAGTCCTGGTGACAGAGGAGGCTGAGAAGGCAGAGTTACTGAATGCCTTTTTCACTTCAGTCTTTACTGTTAAGACTACTCAGGAATCCCAGACCCTGGAGGTAAGCAAAAAAGCCTGGAGGAAGGAAGACTCTCCACTGGTCGATGAGGTTTGGGTTAGAGATCATTTGGCTGAACTGAACACTCACAAATCCATGGACCCTGACGGGATGCACCTGTGGGTGCTGAGGGAGCTGGCTGATGTTGTTGCAAGACCTCTCTCATCTCCATTTTTTGAAAAGTCATGGAGAACAGGAGAGGTGCCTGAGGACTGGAGGAAAGCCAGTGTCACCCTAGTCTTCAAAAAGGGCAAGAAGGAAGACCTGGGAAATCATAAATCAGTCAGCCTCACCTCCCTCCCTGGGAAGGTGATGGAACAGCTCCTTCTGGAGGCCATCTCTAGGCACATGGATGAAAAGAAAGTTATCAGGAGTAGTCAGCATGGATTCACCAAGTGGAGATTGTGCTTGACCTACCTGATAGCCTTCTATGATGGACTGACTAGCTAGGTAGATGAAGTGAGAGCAGTGGATGTGGTTTGCCTTGACTTCAGTAAGCCTTTTGACACTGTCTCCCTACACTATAACATCCTCATAGTGTAGCTCAGGAAATACAGGCTGGATAAGTGACTGTGAGATGGATCAAGAACTGGCTAAGCAACAGAGCTCAAAGGGTTGTGGTCAGCAGTGCAGAGTCCATTGGAGGCCTGTAGCTAGTGGTTTCCCCCAAGGATCAGTACTGGGTCCAGTTTTGTTCAACATCTTCACCAATGACCTAGATGAAGGGTTGGAATGTACCCTCAGCAAGTTTGCTGATGACATAAAACTGGGAGGTGTGGCTGGTACACCAGAAGACCATGCTGCTGTTCAACGAGATCTGGACAGACTGGAGAGTTAGGCAGAGGGGAACAACCTCATGAAATTTAACAAGGACAAGTGTAGAGTTCTGCACCTGGGGAGGAACAACGCCATGCACCAGAACAGGTTAGGGGTTGACCTGCTGGAAAACAGCTCCATGGAGAAGGTTAGGGGTTGACCTGCTGGAAAACAGCTCCATGGAGAAGGACTTTGGAGTCCTGGTGGAAAACAAGTTATCCATGGGACAGCAATGTGCCCTGGTGGCCAAGAGGGCCAATGGTATCCTGGGATAAGAAGAGTGTGGCCAGCAGGTGGAGAAAGGTTATCCTCCCCCTTTACTCTGCGCTGGTGAGGCCTCATCTGGAGTATTGTGTCCAGTTCTGGGCTCCCCAGTTCAAGAGAGACAGGGAACTTCTGGAGAGAGTCCAACAGAGGGCTGTGAGAGTGATTAAGGGACTGGAACATCTCTCGTATGAGGAAAGGCTGGGAGACCTGGGGCTCTTTAATCTGGAGAAGACTGAGAGGGGACCTTATCAACGTCTATAAATATCTGACGGGTGGCTGTCAGGACGATGGAGCCAGTCTCTTTGCAGTGGTGATAGGACCAGGGGCAATGGGCACAAACTGCAGCACAGGAAGTTCCACCTCAACATGAGGAAAATCTTCTTTACTGTGAGGATGACGGAGCACTGGAAGAGGCTGCCCAGAGAGGTTGTGGAGGCTCCTTCTCTGGAGACCTTCAAAACCCGACTGGATGCGTTCCTGTGCAACCTGCCCTGGGTGATCCTGCCTTGGCAGGAATGTTTGACCAGATGATCTTCAGAGGTTGTTTCCAACCCCTACCATTGTGTGATTCTGTGAAATGGATTAGTGTTACCCTCAAAGACGACAATAATATAAGGGAAAAGGAATACAGTATGTGTATTTATATCTCAAAGAAAAGAGCAGAAATTTTTTTTGTCTTCATAAACTTAAACTCTCATATCGCAGTCAAGATTTTATCTTCAGCTTCAAATGTTTATCTGTCTGATGAACAAGACAGTATTCTGTATATTGCCCGTTTCTGTGTCAGGAGGGGGAAACCCTTCTGACAGTAACACAGGAAAAATGATTGCTGCTTGTCTTTCACATTACGCTTGTACACTGGTGCATGGAGTAACGTGAGAATGCAAGAATGGTGTTGGACCTGCATCTTAATAGTATTTTCCTTTGGGCTGTGAACTGGAGCCTCTTAAAAACCTTTTACCTCCAGATTTTTCTTTCTACCCCCATACAACTCTGCACTCAGAAGGTGATACTGTGCTCATAGATTCTGTCACAGGGTCAAGCTGAGGTCTTGAATTTCTAACATCTCTTAAGTCGCCTTTATTTTACATTCTTTGTACAACTTTTCCAGTTGTAAAACAGACATGGGAATTTATATTTTCTTGTGTCTTTTATAATTTTGGTTCATTTCAAAGCAGGGATCTGTATGTTCCTTAGGCAGTGCACAGCACAAGACAACCTAGTTCTTTGCAACGTTCTTCAGAAAATACTGCAATTTAAATAACTGTCAAAACCACAGGCTTTAATGGCAGAACCTTTGCTAGCTGTATTCTTGCTAGCTGAATGTTTTTTGGATCATAGGATTAACACCTCAAAATTATGTTTAAAATAATTGAAGTTAGATTTTTGCATGTCAGCTCTGAAATTCATCTTAGGATCTGCTAGGAGCATTTTCTTGCTTGTAATAACAAGATCACGTGTCTCGTCCCCAAAGTTTGCATTGTGTAAAGACTCGGTCATGAGCACATATCCTTCAAACTCCTTCTCAGCACTCTTTCCATCACTATCTCTGCTTTAGGCGTGATACCCAGCTTTCTCCAGGATTACAGCTGCTGATAAATTTGTCTATAATACTAGGTAAAATCATGGTAAAACACAATTAGGAAGAAACATCTTTTTTAATACTGTGCTTTAATGCTTTCGTCAACACTTTGTAGCATAGCTGAAATATAGGATACAGAAGCCAAAGAACATGTGCACTACATCCTTTCCTCTGGAGATACTACCTTTGTGAAAAATTACATCTACAGTTTTGGATATCGGTGTATGTGTCTAGCTGATTGTCTTTGTGATACAGAAACCTTATAGTAAACAAAATTGGCTGTGAGGACAGTGAACTTGACAGCTGTACTTCATTACTCAAACATGAGTTTTTGGAACATTTGCAATTCTTGCAGAAAGCAGTGTTTGTCTGAACAGCGGCATCTATTCTGAAATCAGAATTTAGAATAGATTCTTGATTGCATAAAAAGCACAGGAAGTCAAACATCTTAAGGCCAAAATAATGTTTACAGCAATTACTTTTGTCTACTACATTCTATTTTTAAAAAGTAGGAGGATTTTTTTTCTTCTTTACTTTTTACAGTACTGTCGAAGCACTTAAGGCTGTTCATATTTAGTTTGTTTTATAGGGCTTTTACTTCTGTTTACTCTTTCTAAATATTCCAAAATGCCCAGATGAAAGACTGGATTTGTAAAATGGCCTAAGTTAGAAACGTATAGATGGTTTGATGAGATGCAGACAACATGGGACTTAATTCAATCTGATGGAAGTTTTCTCACTTAATCTCAAATCTAAAGCCTGAGAATCCAAAGATTCCTCTTTCTTAAAAGCTCTGGGATGTATAGTTGTAACTCTGAGAAGGACAAATAACTTATACTGGATTTTAAAAGTTAAGACATTTTAAATGATTTTCAGTGTGTGCTGGAATGACTAGGAATCCATGTCTTCAGTAAGACCTGGTTTTGTGTGCCTTTAGTCTAAAACGGTGGATTGTAAAATTGCCAAACTTTTTTTTTTTTGCTGTTCGTGTTTAACAGCAGCTTCTTCACTTGATGCTAAATTTTCAAAGTTGGGAAAGAGTTAGTAAAAGAGATCTGAAGAACTCTTTTAAAGCCAAGAACTTAACTAGAGGGTTTTTTTCCCATGTTTCAGAGGTGAGCCTTGCCCTTTTGTTCTCACTATGACTTGTTTCTTAGGAGTCACATATCATTAGGTTCAGAAATTCTAAGGATTCTCCCCTATAGCAATGGGGAAAGAATGAACTTACTGTGATTATAGCTTCAAATCACTTCAGCTGGTTTCATGTCACTGAGGAGTGCACCAAGAGATGTGTTCACCTCAGGGTTGTTTGGTTTTGTTTTAATAAGGGGGGCAAACCATCTATGAAGCCTCAAACAGTAAGTGTTTGGAATTGTTCCTTTCCAGTAGTGTCTGACTGGTTTAGATGAGCATGTCACTGATCTTACTGAGGTCAAGAACAGGTAGAAAATCTCCTTTAACTTTCCCATAGTTGATGTGAAGGAATATGCCTTTCATCTTTTTATCACAATCTGGAAAGTAGGAAATCACTGCAGGGTGTTGAAAGCTGAGGGATTACAACACATTTGCTGTAGGTTTTTGGATGCAAGAATAAAAGTCATTGAGTCACAAAAGAAGGAAGTATGAACTCTGAGGCAGAATTAATTTGAAAGTATTTTTAAATAATTAAGTACAATATAGTCAAACAATATGAAATTTGAGATTGTGTTTGTGTTTAGTAGCAACAAGTAATTTGACTTGTCAGGTTATAACGATTAATGATACAGTTACTATATTTAAGTAGTTGGTCAAAAAAAATAGATTTGCCTTTGGAAAGCTTGCTTAGATAATTCACAGGATTAAATGAACATAAATAGTATGTGTTTATTATTTGTAACTGCGGTGATAAACTACTTAACAAAACCAAAACAGCATTGTTCTATTGAATTTGAGTGCTATGAGAGCAAAGAAAGCAAACAAAATAAAAGTTATTCTATGCCATTTCCTGATTAGAGCGTGTAGGTAATGCTTTGAACCAGTTTCCTTAAATATGGTGTCTTTGTCACATTATGCCATGTTTTTTGTCATACCACTACCAATTATAAATACTTGTAAAACCAGGGATTTAGCAAGGTTATCTTCAGACCAGAGTACTTGGGAAAATACTGTTTCATTTCCAAGAAAGAGAAAATTCTAAAAATGAGAAAAGAGATGGTTCAGAGGAAGGTATGAAAACAAAATAGAAGATGACCCTGGGTTTTCACTTAATGAATTCCTCTAGCAACATTCACGAGCAGGCACTGGAATCTCATTGGAAATGTTTTGAATAGTTATATGCAATAATGCATTGCACATTGGAAAAGAGTTCTGAGGAAAGTATGGACAGAAACAATTAATGAAGGTAACCAGAGCTTCATTATGATAAACACTTAAATAACTCCTTCTGGTGTTCCTTAATATTTTTGGGAATTTTTTACCATTTTTAATAAGCCTTTAACTAAACATTTGTTGTGATGCAGCCTTTAGACTTGGACTTCTCTTGGTTAACAGTTCATCCATTAAATCTAGAAAGAGAGAGAAGTGATTGGTTTAATGTTGGCAGTATCTTATTTTAATGAAATTGCTGTAACCATTGCACTTTGTATGGACACATGGCTTTTCTCATGTTTCTCCCTCTTCTTCCTCTCCTACCTCTTCAAGTCTACCAGCAAAAATAAACAGTCGTTCCCACAATAACATACCATGTCTTGCTGAAAGCAAAGTTTAACACAAAGATTTAATGATATTAATTATATAAACCCAGTTATAATAGAAACAGGACTTTGTTCCTTCTTAATCTTGAATAGCAGGATGACATGATAGTTATCTCCAGAATCTTGGAAGAATTATTTACATCCTCTCCTGATGCAGATTATTTGTTTCTATCCCCCACCCACATTCCTCTGAGGTGCTGGATGTTTGCCATGGCTCGAAGGATGTTGAGCTGCATGTGCAAGTGTTGCTATTTACTTGAGAAACCTCCCTGGTGCTTGGTTGTGTCATTTTGCTCACTCTTAAACAACTTGCCAGATTTTTAGGTCACCATCCATGTACTTGTTTCAAGATCTTCCGGGAAGTTTCATTTAACAAATTCTTTGTTGTAGAGGTGTCAATGATGCGTTTGATTTTTCCCTTCCTTGCGAAGTGCACTGATTTGTGACCTTAGGTATTTGTACAAGAGAAATGTGTCTAACCATCATTCCCAGGGGCGTTTGGTTGTATGTGTGTGGTAAGCATGTTAAGGAGTTTTCTGAAATTGGCCTCTTATGTGAAATTAGTGACCCACGTGATTCTATCCAGCCCTGTTCTCATAGCCCTACAAAAAAAAAGTACCCCCAAATGGGTGTCTCATCTCTGTCAGGTAATTGCTTTTTGTAAATTATTTGTTATCAGTTTTTATGTTATCCATTGTCATGGGCTCTCCAAACTGCCTGTCTTGATTAGTATGGTAATAAAATTTCACACCATGATTAATCATGTTAATCAGTTTTTTAATTTTCTTTAAAATGGTTTAGATAATTAGATCTGTGTTCTCTGTAGCTGTATTTTGTTCAATAGAACGAAACATGACAAAAAAAGTATTAACAGAAAATTAATCCTTTTTGAATCTGCCATTTAAACTTTTGTTTTCTAATCAAAGTAAATTGCCAGAGCATGCATTTATATTAAAAAAAGTGTTCTTGTTCTCTTCATCAGGAACTGTCATAGTGCTGTTGAAGGATGTCAGTGTTTCCTTACTATGTCAGAAGCTAGAAAATACAAAATATCTAAAGACAACCGGAATAATAGTCATAATCTGGAATAAATTAATTGGCACTGAAGAGTTAAGAACCACATTTATCCTTGATTTATCCAGGTATGAATTCAGTGGCATTTTAATGCAAGAAAGCGTAGGCACTCTTGAATTAAAAACTTAAACTCTGTAATGCTGACATTATTTTCTCTGCTGTTGTTTTTTCCTGTTCTTACCATCCCCACCCTCACTCCAAATCCTGCACGTGCATTGGCACAAATTCACAGAAAAGTTTAGAAGAGGTTTTTTGTTTTTTGTTTTTTGTTTTTTTTTTAAATACAGTGTCCTGCCCTGGAGACCTAAAAATTAGAAGGTGTGGTTTGTCTATCTTTGAAGTCCTGTGACTAGAGGAGGAAAAAGAAGTATGTTGTGGATGAAAGTCAACTGCATGCAAGCAATAGTGAGGGTGGCATAGATATATGCCTGTATATGAGAGGAGCAGTGATGAGTAAATGTGATAGCAGAGCAGAGCAGATACAGCAGAATGGCATGTAAATGAGCCTTAAACACAGAAAATTTAGAGGCACAGAAAACAAGAGGGGCAAAAAAAAAACAAGCAAAATGATACTGCAGGATTAGTGGGTTTATGTGGGGTTTTTTTGTGCATGTGTGAGGCAAAATGAATGAAAATGATATTAGTATCAATCAGCACTTAACATGCTGTGTAGACAATTGCTAGATATAATGAAAATGGGACTCTAATTAGGAACTACACTGTTTTTTTGTTATCTTAATCTCACCTTTTTCTTGCACCATAGAATTTTACCCAAAGAATCTGTGGCTAGGCAGTGACTTGTGTTGAAATTTAAAAGTTAGCTATGCAAAATATTGATATATTGACTCAAAATTATTTATTTTTAATTACATAGTAAAAGCAGTGTTGCTCAGAATGAATACTGTCTGCCCCTTGCAGAAGGCGCAACATTTTGACATGGTACAAGAGGTGTTTTTTGTTGTACGAGAAAGATATTTGAACTGGGAGATGGAAGTGGCAGCTGCCTAACTCAGGGTTGTATCGTAAACTCCTCTTGTAACTATGAGCCACAAACACATCCCAGACACCGTGGTGAGCAGAGCTCATAGGCAAGGGAGTGTGTGACTCCTCAAGGACCCTGTTCTGGGACAGTGCTTGGGACTGGGAGCCTGCTCGATCCCGGGGTCTCTTTGCAGAGCCTTCCACCCTAGCTGGGAATTTGAATTATACAGTAGCCTCTACGTTAGCGGAGGTCTTCTGCTGCTCCTGTGTATTAGCTGGTATTAGCACCGCAAGAGAGCTGTACATAAGCCACATGTGGCTAAAAACCACATGTTGATTGCCCGTCCATTAGGTATGTGAGCTTATAAGGAATTCTGTAGTGCCATTTGTGTGATGGTCTGTATCAGCAGGAGATAAATTTAACCACAAAGGGATAAATTTGATAGAACTAATGAAGCATACATTCCAGAATGTGGGCAATTAGCCAAAGATGCATATTTTGGCTCTGTAAGGTATGTGATGCCATTTTAAGTAGGTGGGAAAGCAGAAAAGCAGGTTAGCACATGTTACTTCTGCTTGGGAACTATCCTGTATTGTATAGGAACACTGTTTAGATCAGAGAGTCTAAGAGATAATAATATTTAGTAAGATCATTACTTCGTTCAAGGAAATTGAGACTTTTGAATCCAGTGCTGCAGAATTACTCTTGTTTTTAGCTGACACTGTTCTGCACAAAATTGAAGAGCACTGAATAATTTGAACAGTGGGCTAGATTAGACCTTGAGAGAATATAACCACTGTAAGAATTTATTATTTGCATTTTTTAGTTTTTCTTTAACACTTTGAGCATGCTTAGTTTCATTTTTTGTGGAAAGAGTTTCTAGTTATTGGAATGTTAGCTGGGAGCAATGACCATTAGCTTTTGCTTTTCTAAGAGTTGACTGAGCCAACATGCCAAAATCACCATGTATGGTATGGTGGGAACGGTCAGTTCCTGAGCAGTATGTTCTGCATGTTCTGTGATCTTACTGGTTCAGAATTTAGCACAGATGCTTTTTTCAGGTAAAATAAATAAAACAGACTGCACCCCCTCATAATAACACACTTTAAAGCAACGTGCATATATATATCTGTAAATTAAATTTATATATGTGTGTGATTACAAATTCAGATAAGGACAAAATGAGTCTTAAGAATTCTTTTTATATAAGTTATGTATCCGGTGTGCAAACTTAGACAGAACTAACCATTTCTATCAAAACAGCTTGATGCTGAAGGATATGCAAAATAAAGCTTGGTTATAAAAGGGAATACGTATTTTTCTTCATTTTTAAATTCAACTTTTGTTTTCCTGCCTCTGGCTGGGGAAAAAATGATATCATTAATTGGCCATTTAAAAATATTAAGCTAAATCATGATGGGAAAGTGTCAAAGTTGTCTAATACTGTATAAATACTCATTTTAATACTAGTTAATATTATGGTGACCAGCAATCACTTTTTTGGAAGACTTATGGGCTAAGGAAACAAAGGTTTATTTGAAAACTGGTAAACAGTGCTTTTGATCAGTCTGTCAGTAACAATATGTGATTCTGGCATTTTCTTCTTTGGGACATTACAGAGACAATGTATAAAGAGGTGTATCAAGGCTGTTTATTTTTCATATGTCCTATATTCCCAAAAGGATAGGGCTGCTAAAATAATGGTGGATAGGATAATTCTTGTAATACTAGATTTTCCTGATTTTCTTCTACATGTGCTCTGGATTGCTTCTTTTGAAGAATCTAGAAGGCCCTCTTGATCCTCATGTGAACTAAATGCTGTCTAAATATAAAATAAAAAGAAAATAGAGTTATTTGTCCAATGCGAATAGATACAGAACATGTGACTGGAGTTGGCAGAAGGAAGGAATAATGGTTAAAAACTGCTAGATATCAGTTGAAAGTCACTAACCAGCTGAACATAAGGAGAGGTGAGGTGCTGTCAATTGGCCACATGTAAATTCTTTCCATGTATTTGTGGAGAGTTCAGTGAACCATAAGATAGCTTCATGAGGAGTGCATTTGGTGTAGATAAAATGGTGAAGAAGAGCTATTTTAACATCTTCAGGTTTGTGTTCAAGTCTGTCTCTTGACAAAGACGAATAGAAGGCTTTTCAATGAGATCTCCTCCACTGCTTTTCCAATGCAAGCAAGCGATAATTCATTCGAAGGCTGTCATAAAGATACAGTACAATGGATTTGTTCAAGGACCAGGTGTGAAAGCAGCACCACTATTTGACTTTTTCCTTTGACAGATGACTGGAATTGAAGACTTGTCTGAGGCAAACATTACCTCATAACATATTTGGCACCAACACAACTGGAAAGATTATAGAAGAAAATAGTCATGTGCTAAAATATGAAAAGGAAAAGAATATGGTTTCCTCCATCCAAAAGTCAATTCGTCCATTAATGCAGCATACATTGTCTGTCTGAGAGTAGCTTATTCCGCTGTTTTGTGTATGGAAACAGGTGATGCTTGCTGGATAAGGTATGTCTGAACATCTCTAATGATTTGAATGAACAATTTCTTCTTATGTGATGATAGACAGTCTTATTTATCATGCTTGAAGAAGGTTAACAAGGTGGTCACGCTGTCATTTTGCATACTAGCATATCAAGTTGCCACTTTCTTCCTGTTTTCTCAGGCCTAATTACCTGTGAGCTACTAGTGAGCTAGTAGCAAGCTACATTTAGAGTAATTTTTGTAGTAACACCTGGTAAGAGGGGGGCCTACCAGCTCCAAGATCCCTGGCAGTTGAGTCCACCCAGCAATCTGCTTTCAATTTTCTCACAAGCATTCCTGGTTTTGCTTTTCAGCCGTTGGGAACTTTATGGACCAGTTTTCCTTTTCCTCTCTGAAACAAATGTCAGCAGAGTCAAGATCCATAAACTCACTGTTGAAAAGTGAAAACAAAGTGCTGACTCAGCCACAGGGAGTTGGAACCAGGTTGCTGCCATAACAGGTTTGAATGGAAATAGCCACTGTGATAGTTGGGAGGGTCCTGTAAGTTTGTTTTTTATTCACGTTTCCATATGGGCATCTGGTGTTGTGCTTCTGCATCATTGCTTGAATTACACGGGCTGCACAAACTGTCTTGGGATGCCAGAATGGTAACTCTTGTTAAGCCCGTTCACTTATTTGTATGTTTTTGAATCTGTGTTGTGTGATGTTAATTACTGTGACCCTTTGCTCTGAAATGTGCTGGTGTTGACTTCTGGGAACTGTGCTGATTAATTTAATCAGTGCTACAAAATGGCAGGTGCAGGCAAACTATGAGTGCTTTCTGGCTTGTATTTTATTTCTCCTGATTACCTTATGAAGGTGAAATCAAAACTATTCTTTGCTTTTAAAGAGTTACATCTCTGAATTAGGTAGGGTTTTCTCCCTTGAAGACATGCCATGTGCTGCTATCCATTTACATCATCTCTGCAGTGAGAAATAAATCTAGCAAACAAAACTGGTTTCATTAGCCTTAACTTTATAAATTTTCCACACTAGGCAGTTATCTAGTTAACATGTGGATTGTACAATAGATGATCCCAATGTGACTATGCTGTAAGCCACTCGCGGGATTCTGCTGCTGTGATCAATCACAAGAGCATTTGCTCTAGGGCCATGTGTTATTATTTATAATATATACTGTTTATACTTCATAAAACTCCCTTATCACTCCTTATTTCATAAAATCAATTTATTGAAAGAGCCAAAAGATTCATCATTTTTATAATAAAATATCTGACTTCACCTGCCAGAAGTAGCCAAATTGATTTTTAACGTCTGTTAATGATTTAACTTTCCCTTTTTACTGACGTCAATAAAAGGGTGTTACCACTCCCAGTCCTCAGTGAAAGGAGTTTTTCAGTTTTTCAGTTTGCAGAAAAATATACTGCTTGTCTCTGCATTTGTATATGTGTAATGTACACTGTACTTTAACTGCTTACCTGTAAAATGTTGAAAATTTATGTGGAGGCTAGATAGTAGGAAAACTAGAGACTCTGAATGTGGTGCCGGGCAAGAGAGTATAGAGAGTTTCTTAATAATTCATATCTTACATTTACTCTTCTATTTATTATAAGTATGTAAAGTAAGACATCGCTTTGCTTTGCTTAATTATCAATACCCTTGGTTACCATTCAGAGATCTTCAGATCAAGTACGGATTAAGTTAAGCCCAAGGAGTGTGTGTGCACATGCGTTTTTAGAAAGAAAATCCATTTCAAAAGGAATTAAAGTCCTTAATTTAATCAACACTATCTTATGTCTCAAGTTGTATAACATAAACACAGATACTATTTTTTGAATTTCACAATAAAAAACATCTTCTTAAAGCTATCATTAACATCATATGCTCTCTAAGGCTAGGGTGAATTTCAGCCTTAATTGTGCTTGTGTGATAGGTTTTCTTTGTTCAAATGGATTTTCCACTCTTATTAAAAGTTCATATAAATGCCTAACCTTGATTATAAAGGGATGTGATTACTTTGTATGTAAGAATATATATCTTTGCTTACATGTTCTTCCTAGAAATGAGTTGGACAGAGGTTCCTATCTAACGTATTTTCAACTGTTGCCTAATGTTTGTTTTTCAAAACATTTTATAGAAATTTAACAATTTCAGTTTAACAAGGCTTTTGTTCTGAGGGTTTTCCACATCCAGGATGGTTCTCTTGTTTCACTGTAAGAAAAAAGTAAACGAAGAGCACTCATTACAGACTATCTAGAGAGTAGTTCAGTGAGGAGTTTGGATCTCTTCTCCTGCACTTCATTTGTAAGATGTAGCTGATGACAATTATTATTACATCTTATGATACCATTCTTTATAGTTGAAGAAGTGAACTGGGATGGAAAGGTCATGCCCTCTGCTTAATTCTGATACAGGGAAAAACTTTTTTAGGCTCCCTGTTCTGTCAAAAAAAGGCAGGTTTATGCACCTTCTGGAAGATGTGAATTGTTTTCTGAAAGTGCCTATTTTTCTCTCTTCAGTATATGGTAAGTTTAGGAAGACTGCCTTCCTAATTTAGCACACGTAAGTTAACCTCCGGTATCTTGGTGATTAACCACTCTAAATCTGTGGCCCAGTGACAGCCTGGGAGGCCACAGCCTGATGTAGAGGGTACTGAGATGCTTTGTAAGAGTCGCAGGAATCTGAATCGGTGTACTCATTCCCATGCGCTTTGACTCAAGTGGCTGTACCTAAATTTCAAATGATCATGTTTTGTTTTTTTCCTGATAGAAGAAAAAACAAAGATTCTCACATTTTTGAGATAACCATTGGCATGGGCTATAGTCATGAATACATTTTACCTGTTGTTTTAATCCCTTAGAAATGAAAGGTTCTTGACTCTTACTCTCTTTGAAGTCTGAAATCAGATCCAGTTATTAAAAAATAAAAAAATTACTATGTCTATATTCCAAATAATAATAATTTCTCACTAACACTTACTTAAAACCATACTTTTATCTGCTGAAATTATATTAGCAAAAAAATTTGTAAAGGTCTGTCTAAAGAGCCTAGCCTTTTGGCTACTTTGCTCTAGGCAACAGTGAAATATTGCATTCTTCTTAAAATCCACTTGCTGTGACTTGAAGAGAGGCTAAGCAAAACAGGGTAAGAGAATCTTGATATTTTAAATTCTTTTTTTTTTTAAAGAAAAGTTATATTCAAATGAAGTACAGACCTTTGCCTTTTCTTCTTTGTTTTTACACTCTCCATCCCTCCTTTCTCTGAGAAGATCACTCTCCAAAGAGAAGAAATCAGTTTTGAGATTGTCATCAGGAGACTGACCATTTCAGTAGGTTTTTTTTTTTTGAGTCTCAGGAGAAGATGACTATTCTTATTTTCTCAAGAGCTTGCTAATATTCAGGTTTGTAACAGCTGAAGTAGTTTGTTGCCTACTCTAACAACAGCATGGATAGTTATAGCTATATAATTGCTTTTTACTCTGATAGAAACCACATTCCATGGGCTGAACTATTTTGGACAATGGAGTATATGACTGAGCTTGTGTGTTCTGAGATTACTGACCATGGCAGGAGCTTAATTATACCAGAAGGAAAGAAATTCCATATACAATAGCAGTTTATAAAAACGTGGTGCACAGGCAATGTCTAAGAGATTCCAGACCTGATGGGAAGCATCAGAAGATAATTGTGAGCTTCTGAAAGTAAAAAAAGGTCTGACAGATTTATGAAGATATTTTTCTCTTCATTAGCAAATTGGTGAACTCTGGGAGGAATTAGAGGACAAGGGAAGCTTGGCAAAGACAGGTCACAGGCAGTTTAAATAATTACCAGGCTTTTCCAATGCATTGCAGGACACAATAAATTGCAGCAACTTCAGCTATTGGGTAGTGCAGTGTTATTGACTGAAATGCTGTTTCTTCAGTGAGACACCCAGGAGCCAGTTAACTGTTACCTGATATGAATGAAAATGTAGTTCCCTGAGTTTTGTTACCGGTTTCCCGAGAGTAGGCTAGGTCTGTTAAATCTCCTCTCTTAAAAACCTGGCTATATCTGGGGACTGTGTTTTGGCTTTATGTGGAGAAGCAACCTCAAACTGGCAGGACAAGTATCTCTTACAGTGATAAATGTGTGGTTTAGTCAAATCAAATGCTAAAGTTTCCTTAACCCATGGGATCCATACAGCTCCTTTTTGATTACATAGCTAACATATGTCATTTTTCATCAGGAAGCATGATTGCCCATATGGTGAGCAAATCCATGCAATGTAACTATATCACTCCAGAAAATTAATTTCAAAGCTGTCTATAGGTGGGAGAAACACTTTGAAATTACACTTGGGGGCCCACTGAAGTACTGTTGTGGGTCTTGGCTAGCAACGTAGCAGCCTCTCCATTTGTTTGCCTAGTTGGATAAATATTCTTTCAGGGAGGTAACACAACTGACAACAGGAAGCTTAGCATCATGGAAAAAATTGCAGAGAAAAAGTACTTGGTTTAATCATTGACACAGGATTAAGAATGCACGGTTCACATTAGATCATAGTACAAAGCATGCACTGCAACGAGTTATCTGTGAAATAGCTGTATTCAGCTTACAAGAAGTTCTGTACATAAAATGGCTTTCATAAAAGACAACTAAAATGTAATAATGGATGTGAGGAACTTAAAAAAATATTTTTGAGAACCTTATTCTTTTTTGGCAAAAGGAAAAAAAAAAAGCAAAGGACTGATAATACAAGCTGACAAAATTTGTGATTCAAATTAGAACCGTGCCCTCAGCTTTCTGCTAACAATTAGCTGTTAGGTTAAATGTGAATGGAGCATCTGTGTAATCCACTGCAAGTGTAAAACTGGGCTTATAAAGTAGATTGCCTTATTGTGTTTCTCTTGGATTTTGTACTTGATTGAAAGTTCTTCCTATGTGAAGCATGAAGAGTACTTATTGCTGATAGTGGAAAAACGATTCACATGCCCTCGCCTTCTGTGGCATGTAGGCTGTTGCGTGTGTTGCGCTTGAAATGAACAGAGCATGTAATCTCCATTGGCAAAAGAGACAAGCCAGTACAAGCAGAAGTCAGAAAGTTAAGAATGCGGTGATCTTTTAACACAGAGGAGTAGTGATAATACATATTGTGTTTTCTCACCTGAGGTAATTAACCGTTTATTGCAATATTATGACAGAGGTTCCAATTGTCTTTTGCTGCTTGTATGTTATTTGTTGAAAATGGAAGCAAAAGTTAAATTAAGCACAGATCTTTTACTTTTCTTATGTAGAACTTTTTTAACACCCATGTGCACTCTGAAATCACAAAATAGCAACGTAAGAGTGTTTTTTTACTCAGGGATTTGATCCAGGCTCTGAAGAAGGCTGACTTTTTTGAAGACCTAAATAGAATTTGACCTCCAATGTAAGTTCTGTCACAACCTACCTTGCAAACTGCAATTAATGCCCCACACAAGCAATTGCGTAAGCCAGAATAGGCTTGGGATACATGGATAAGACAAAAATTTGAAAAGATTAAAATTTGCAAAACATGAAAATTTTCTTTTCAGAAGTGAAAATTTCTTATGAAAAATCAATGAGATCTGGGAGCATAAGTGTATGTGAGAATTTTACAATACAACTTTTTGGTTAGGTTAAGAACTTTAAAGGAATGTCAGTAGGACTTTGAATCATTTATACAGTGCAAATATTTTTTCAGGCTAATCCCATTTTTTTATTTTTTCTTTAGAAACTCATCAGTTATTCCACTGAGTCATGCCAAAGTTCTTCTCAATCCAGCATTTCCTTAACTTTTCCTCATATTGCACCCACCATGTCCCATTCAATTCAGTAGCTAACCAAAAATAGTGTGGCAAAGTGCTTACTGGCAATGATAAAGTGTGACTGTTTTGTTTTTTTTTTTCCTAACATAATCTAGCAGAGTCACAAATGCTGCATTACTTACCATAAAAATAGTTTATTTTGACTGGAGATAACTGTATTCTTAATTAAACTTCTTTGCTTTTCAGATGCAAAAGGAAAAGATTTCCATTTATACAGGCAGTTTGCTTAACTTTGAGCTATTGATGGAGAGGTTCCCAGCACACTGCTGCATTCCACAAGTGCCTTTAGTTCCTAGCGAGTATTAAAGGGTATGGTGTCACTCTGGATTTGTCCCAGTCAGGTTAGACTATAACTCAAACTCAAATAGACATTGAAACAAGAATATATATTTGAAAGATACTAGCATGCCAAAAGCAAGCGCTTAATTTCTCTTAACTGGCTGCACTTTATAGAAGTGTAACCTCTATTCTGTGTGACCTGAGTACTCTGCTTCAGTTCTTAACCTCTGTACCTCACTGCGGGCTTGCCAAACCCTGGTACTTGCTCAAAAGAAAAGGTGCTGTAGGTAATTCAGGGTAGTAGACAGGACAAGTCCCAGGCTGATGTCTTGCTGTTTTGGTGTGTGTGTTTTCACAGAATTATAGAACGGTTTGGGTTGCAAGGGACCTTAAAGATGATCTAGTTCCAATCCCCCTGCCATGGGCAGGGACACTTTCCACAGTTCCTTTCTTCTTTGTTTTTATGCAGCTTTTAATGCTTTTTAAGGTCTGTCTCCAGTCATGAAGTGAAAACTATTAAGGTTTTGGTGCAGAAACATTGTAGGCTTTGCAGTCTTAAACGTTTCTGGGTACAACTGCTACCAAGCATGGTAAAAAATGACTTTGATTTCAGCCTCCCTGTTCTGTAGATGATGATACTTATATTTTGCAAAATAATTTATAGGAATGTAATAAACAGAATGAAAAGTACTTGGGGACTGAGGAGGCATTACTGAGAGCATACTGTTCAATAGTTACATGGGAGTGGATGGTTTGGTGATATCTCCTTTCTCATTCCCTTCGTCCTCTTTCCTCTTGGGACACAGATCAGTGGGATGTGCTATCTGTCAAATGCTGTAGGAAAGAGCAAGAATCCTATGAATTCAGCTTACTTTCAGACCTTTATTTTGATAATATATGCAGAAAACTCTCTAGAATGAGATAGTTAGGAACAAAGTCAGATAGTTTGTGAAAGCATTACAAACTTAATAAGATAGCTGGTTTGTGTGGGGTATTTTTTGTAAGTAGTGACAGTGACAGGTTGCGTGCTACATCTGATAATTCCCTTCACAAGACTTGAAAAAGACTATGTTTGAAGTATCAGCTGAAAAGGACCTTGCTTGATTGCAATTTTCATGATCCACAAGGGTAAAGAACGGCTAATATAGCAACAAGGAAATGTACTGTGAAATAGAGGATCCTGCAAAGATTTTTATTTAAAAAACTGAGTAATATTAGCTCTGTTAGTTTGAAAATGAGAGATGTGGCTTTTCAGTTTTTTTTTTTTAAAAGCATTGTTTCTTTAGCTTTGTGATTTATTCTTAGTCAGTCTTGTGACTAGTAACGCTAGTGCCATGATCTAGTTGTTAATGTGTTAATAAAGGGGCAACATTCACAGCTTAAAATACCATTGATCCATTGTGAAATAGGACTAAAAAATGAAACCTGTGGCAAACAAAATATGTGTTTTCAAGACAAACAAAGAAAGTGTCCTGTTTCTTACTCCTTTCCCCATTCTTTTACAATTTTAAACTGTATTGCATGCCCTGTTGGTTAATTACGATATGATATTCCCATGCTTCAAGACTAACCTTTCACCTTTCTCTATCACCAGGAGAATCACACATGTTAGAGTTATAAAAGTTAGCTATCATTTCATAACAGAATACATTGTGGATTGGACTGCATCTTTGCTCATTTCCAAGGAGCTCCTAGATGGAAGGGGCTGGTGGGCAGTCGAACAGTAACCTTGATTTTGCCAGGTCTGAACCCATTCTGTGCTAGTGGAGTTTGCAGTATAAATCACAGCACGCTGCTGTGAAGCTGGCTGGCTGCCATTTGCTCTAAAGACCTAGTAAGGAATATGGTTATGAGTAAAACATGTGAAAGCCCTACCTGTACCACTTCTTCCCTGGATATGCTCACTAGATCAGGAAGCAGGGGAACTATGTTGTATTTGATATTACATTGTTTTTGTAACATTTGAAAGCTTTATTTTCACGTTCCATCTTAAAACTGTATGTATTTTAGCAAGATAGATAAAAATTACAGAGGAAGAGTAAAACTGACTAGACCATAGCAGGCACGGCGCCAGAGAACTGTCATTTACACATGTGCTGGTGGTATATTCCTCAATAACTGGATTACACGCAAAATTTAAAAGTTATGTAGGACATGTTAAAAATGGTTCATTTCGCTAGCTGCAACAAATACAGTTGGATTGGACTGTACCTTTGCTCACTTTCAAGGAGCTCCTAGATGAAGGAGGCTGGTGGGCAGTCAAACAGTAACCTTGAGTCTGAACCCATTCTGTACTACTGGCGTTTGCCGTATAAATCAATCACATACTTCAATGAAGTATTTAGTTTTCAATGTAGAGCACAGGTCTGATCAGCTCCTTAATTTACTGTGTACAGCTAGTTCTCTAAAACTGATGACAACAGGGCTTTTAAAATTGAATTACACTTTTCAACCGAATAGTAACTGATAGACATCTGGTAGTAAGAAACAGATTCTCCAGCTTCTACCTCAAAAAGGTATGCATTTATTATGTCCTTCTAGTTAGATAAACATAAACTTGAATTTATATACAATGAGATTTCAGCTTTTTTGAGAAGATTAATGTAAAAGTAAGTAAGGAAAAGAGTATCTCAACAGATTATTGAAAATGAAAATGTGTTCATTTTTTGGAATTTTTAAGACTAGTTTAAAATTTGCTTTTAGAAAGAATATACTAAGGATCTAAATGGGCTGTTTAAGATTTATCTTCAGGATAATTTATAACATGGGCTGTCTTTAATAAAGGAATATGGGGAAATGGTAGTTCTAGCGCTAGCATTCAAAAAAAAAAAAAAAAAGCCATGACTACATGTAAGCCCATATTATTATGGGCTTATTTTAGACTGCTCAGCGGAATGTTTAACAATTCTGTTATCTCTGACCAGCTGCTGTTTAGTGGTTCCTCATCTGTAGAAGGATCCCAGTGATGCAGAGGAAAATGTATTAGTTAAACAACTAATTCAAAATTTGTTAATCTCTATTTTGAGACCATTTTTTCCTTCTAGTTGAACCCACTTTAGAAATGACCTCTTGTTTCTGCATCCTTTCATGTGTCCTGTATCCAAATATAAATAAAGCCTTATAATGTCTACAGTATTTTCTTATATTTGTATATATAAAATGAGTGAAAAATGATGAAATTATATTACATAAATACACAAACTGATACTGTAATTTTTCATATTTTCAATCTCCAGTGAAGCAACCACATAGGTATAAATATACTATGTTGTATTAAATTTTCTTACCTTCTATGCACTACCATTAGTGTTACTTTGGGATTATATAAGCAGAGAAGAGAGTAAAAGAAATACTTTGCAGCTAATTGCCTTTGCACATGTCTTAGCGTGTCCATTTAAAACATCCAAATTCACATGTAATTATTTTATGGATTTTCCTTTGAACTGAGGCATAGTTGTTCTTGAACAGCCCTAATACTTTGGGAACACATTGCCATCTTTAAATAACTTTTTATTTTCTGATCATAAGTGTTTAAGAAAAGCTAAGAGAACATGTGGCATTATCCTTTTTATAACTTACTGTGAGAAAATAATGTATTTATGATCTATCATCTTATATGCTGTAGTAGTGCTCGGGTGACACTTGATGCTTGACCTTTTCTGAAGAAAAAATATCTTCAAATCTGAAGAATAAAGTTTAATAGCTTTTTGCCCCTGCAGTTTTTGCTTTACTGGACAGTGACTTCATGTTCGTATTCCAGACTTTTCCCCTCAGGTAAATATGGAGGCCTAAAATTATCAAACACTTCAGTAAAGTGGCTGCATAGAGCTTCAGAGGTGGCAATGTTGTACCCAACACAGCAACACTTCTCAACAGAATTTTTGCAGAAACATTTACCTGAGAAACAAGCATCCTTTAGTGAAACAAGCGGGGCCAGGAAGAACAACAGCTGAAGCAGGCTGCGGAGGGGTAGATTTGGACATTGCTATGCTGAGAGGAGCAACCTAAGTCAGTGCAAAAGCATGGATGCCCAACCTACAAGCTGGAGGTCTTGTAATCTCTAGTTTTTGAACTAAGATGCTAATATGGTGTTGTAACTGTGTTGGAAGTAGACTGCTATCCACTTTTTAGGAATGGGTCTTACCTTAAAACTGCTAACAGGCTGATGAAGTTGCATCTTTGTCTGCAGACCTGGTTGACCTTTGAAATTTCTCTCTTGGGTAGCACCTGGAAGTGCCACTGGGCTCAGGGTCCACCAGGAAATGCCGCAGGGATTTTATCCTTGCACCGTTGGGAATGAGTAACGGGGTGGAAAGGTCAGACTGTCAGTGCCCAGGAAGGGCTAGGCTAAAGTAATCTCCTGGTAACTCTGCTGCTGGCAAAATTGTAGGATTCAGTGATACAGAAGGACAAATTAAATAGATAGTAAAATTTGCCAACAGGAAGTAGGTGTTTCACAGTAAAGACTAGAGTAGGTGGGTTTCTAAACTGTAAAGGTGCCATTAAAGGACAGTACCCAGATTGGAGGATGTGATGTTGATCACTAGGTGGACTCAGTAAAAACACTCTGACTGCAATACGCAACTATACCACCATGTGAAGTGTGTTATAGGCCCCTTTCTACTTGTAAGAAATTCTGTATTTGCTTATTGCTCTGCAACAGGCTTTGTCCATCTGGTATGCCAGTTATACCTGTAAACATCTATGTTCAAGCCTTTAAGCTACAAGAAAATATTTTAAGTAATACCTGTTTTCTTTGGTTTTAGATGGGGATTTTTATATTAGCTCCATGTACGTTTCTGTAATATTAATATTTTGAGACTTTTGAATCATTATCTCTGCCTTCTTTGCACTTGTTAATTTAAAAGTTTGAGTTTGTTTTGTCAGTCCTGTGACTGGACAAATGAAATGAAGATTTAATTAAAAAAGGAAGCTCTGACCACAGAGAAATAAAATTGATGTAAAGACTTCTCTGCTTTCAGCAGAAAGCACTTACCTGTGCTACCACTGCAATGTCTAGCAAGGCTGACCCTGGTGCTGCTCAGGAGGCACAGAATTTCACCCGGACAACCCTTGTAGTCTCAATGGGGTTCACTTATCTCTTTTCCACATTTTTTTTTCTGCAAAGCTGTGTCTTACAGGAGGCCATTCTTCTGCCCTATAATCCTATCACGAAGGGCAAGATTAATCTGAAATATTCTGAATGTCAGTGCTGAAATATATCTCTCAGATATGCCATGCGACATCAAAGAAAGGTCACAATGTGATATAACATTTGAAAGTGAGAGTCCCATCAGATCTGCTACCAGACCCCTATTAAAGATTTTATTTTCAACGAACTAAATAACCTGACGTCCACTCGACATCCCCTGTGGTCAGCATTTCAGTTACCTCCTGAAGTGCTGAATTATAATCCAGCAATATATTATAATTGAGATGTTGGTGAGGGAGAATGATGGTGTGAACAAAAAGGCTGTGCACAGATGTGAAACGTTTTTCAAGTCTGCTGATATAGCTCACCCATGCAACACAAAGCAAAACATATTCCGACACTTCATATTCCCTTTACTTACATAATGACCTCTTTAATGTAGAGAAATCTTACTGGGCTTTCGTCGTTGCAATCCATGTTAGTGTTTTTGAAGTCAGATGGATAGAGAAACCAGAAGCCATTTATCACCCTGAAATTCCCCTGTAAAAAGCTTTGTAGCCCCAAAGAAGTAATTTCATCAGTTCCTATACACCTGTCATCCTCTACGTGTCCTTCAGAAAGCAGTTGACTATAGTCTTGCTTCCTGGTTTAGTTATATCCTCCAAGCATACTTCTTAAAAGGTTCTGTTAAGTGTAAAACATAGAAATCTTCCCCCTTAAAGCAAAGCTCTTGAAAAGTCAATTTAAAAATTCTATATTTAATTCTGAAAAGTTTTAATATTATTTCAAACCTATTCCACTGTAAACAGTTACTGGTTTTGAGAAATTATTCTAGAATGAATATGAGAGCATGAGCAGCTAGGTGATAATGGATAGCACATGTGGCAATTAAAACCAGACTCTGTAATTTACATGCTGGAATGCATTTTAGTATTAGCTCCACTGTTTTGATACTCAGAATTGGGTCTGCACCAGATGTACTGAGTAGGAAAACCTAGTTCCTTACTGAAAACAAATAAGCCCTGAGGGTCTCAAGTTCTCTGTGAATCAATGGGTTCTCTTGTCTCCACTCTTCTTCCCAAGCAGTGCCTTTCACTTTAATATCTTGCCTCTGTAAGGTTCTCTTCTTTTTATAGCACAAGGCAGCGGTCTAGATGACTACATTTTAACAGTTTATTATTGTTGTCCAGCGTTATTCTGATCACATTTGGCTCTCCTCTGTGAACAGAGAATTTATACGCTCCTGTATTTTTATCAACAGCAATCCACCTACTAAGGTTGATCCACCATTTTTGTGATAGCCTTGTCCACAACAGTATGAGAGTAAGGCAGATGGTTGTTTTAAATTGTGTTGACAGTGACTTTCTATATATTTCCATATTTCATTTTAAATTTGTTGAAAGTTTGACCAAAATATGAAATATGCTAGTTATCAGGGATATTAGCAGACGTGAATCTTGATTTTTTTATAAGATTTATCTCCTCTGGTAATGCCCACAGTCTTCTAAGCCCACTGTGATGTTCTCATTTGGTCACATAGGTGTAGCGGCCAGTTACAGACAAAGTTGCTTCCAGGGCTGTGTGTCAGTGCAGTGAATGAGGCAAGTATCCCGTGATAAGCACAGAGTCTAACTAAAGACTGCATCTTAATGAATTCTCACAAAGTCATGGGTTAAGAGTGCATCAACAATTCTAATTTTTGAGTGACCTGGCTTCCCAGTTTTTGAGACTGTGGCCAGACACAGTCTATGCTGGGTCTTAGCTTGTTTTTATTTTTGTGTAATTACCACCTAAGCAGAGACTTGCTGTCAAATCCCAATGTAAATACCAATACCATCTAAAAATAACATTTATGAGTGCACAAAGGATGAAAAGAAGTAAGCTGTAGTTTTCAAGTGCTAATGCAGAGTTGAGCTAACCCATTTTTGCTGTGATCATACAACAGTAAATGACGTGTGTGACAGCGTCTGCCAATAAATTGATAGTATCTTTGACTAACTCAAATGTAATTCTCCTTGTTTCATTACATGCAATGTCATGACATTTTTTCAACATCTTCATTCTGAAACATGTTTGTTAAGCTTTTTTAAATTATTTTTTTTAATCTTATTTTAGTTTTCATCCAAGTAACTGAAATATTTAAACACAATTATCCCAATACCTAAGATTATTGTTACAGCTATTCTTCCTTTCAACACCCCCCCGCCCTTCAAAATATGTCTAGAATGAATTTAAGTGTTCTGCTTCAGGGAGAAGTCTTAGAAAGTTGACTAATTGTAACATTTCCACATCTAGGGCATGACACTTAAGTGTTCAAAGCTATCTATTGAGGACTGTCGTCTTTCATGGTTAAGACAGCAGAATTATGAAAATAGCGTGACAGAATAGCACTTATGAATGATCATCTCAGTTTTCAAAAACAGTCGTGACAGTTAGAATAATGATCTTCTCAACTGTAAAGTTGGTAAACTTGATGTGATCCTTGAGGTAAAAACTTCGTGATGCCATTTTCACTGTCACTTGAACAAATTCAATGTTGTATACTTTTAAAATATCAAAAGAATTATAAATTCCTCATGTATAAGGTCATCAGCTGCACGTTTTTAAAACTATCTGTTTTTAAAGAAAAAAAAAATCACACATTTTGAGATGAAGTACAATTTCAAAAGCCTATACAAGCTGATACTAAAGGAAAAGATATAGGTGGAGATGGTGGGCTTATTGCTTAAAATCCTGGGATCAGAATGGAAATGAGAGTCCATTCTTGTCTCTTACAGAGACTTTCCATGCAGCTTAGGGTTTTTTGTCTTTCCTTTTGTTCTGCCATTTCTCCATCTGTAAAATCAGATTGGTGCTTAAAATAGAGCTTGGTTTTCTGACCTCTACAGTGTATACGTACAGTGGAAAGCACAACAGAATCCTGATGGTATGAGAAGGTCATCATCTTGATGTAGTAATACTTGGAAATAACCATGAAAGAAAAAACACTTTAAAGAATCCATTACAATGCAGAATAATTTGTGCTCACAGAAAGAACAGCCGTTGGTTATGAATCACCCTTAAAACTGAATTATTTTAACAAAAAATAGTAAATCATATATCTATTCTACGCATTTGGTTTTTGGCTGACTACTTTGTGTGACATCCTGATCCCAGGAATATTTATGACAAAATCCTTGACAATTTGAGTGAGAGTAGACTTTTGATCAGGGTGCCATCTCCCTAGGACGTAAGAATCTAAAGACTTGTGAAAACAACAGTTCATTAATCCCAGAGTTTTGATCTTTGACATGAGGCAATAATGAGTGCCAAGAGATTTTAGGCATGCAATGCAAGTATACAGTGATATTTTTACTCTAAGGCTTCTAGCGCTTTGTGGCTAGGGACCTCTGTGTCCCTTACTGGTGAATTATCTTGTGAATATGACTAACAATTCTTTGAATCTGTCTGTGTGTTTGACATCCATAGCACTTCTTTGGTGGAGGTAGCAGCATTTTTAGTTAAGGGTAAAGTAAGACCAAACTACATATGCACATATATACGTACATCTATTTATTGAGAATAGATGATTGCTGTAGTCAGTCTTCAGTGTGTAGTTCACTTGCAAGCTTCCAATATGTGTTTGAAACTCTTAAAATCATTCCTAGAAGCTTCAGCTGGTGTGCAGCCAGCCTCCCTGCCTCACCCTCCAAATCAACCAGCAAAGGAAGCGCTTCCCAAAACTTGAACTCACAGAGCAGCTTACACATGGCCCACACAAACACAGGAACAATCAATCACCCTAAACATGTGGAGGGACATCTATCATACGCAGTGAGTTGATCATTTGCAGCTTGTTCTGCATAAGATTTTTAAAGAAAATCAGGGACATTTACATGTTTTTTAAGAATTAAAGGCTAAAGAAAGAAAGGTAGCTCTATTCTTCTCCTACACAGCTACACTGGGAGCAGAATTGGATCTTTTACTGAAATTGGTTACCTTAGGGCTTCTTTCTTGCTCTGCCTGCATGTTGGTGTGTGGGAATGGTATGTGACAATACTGGCAGACGTGGATGAGACCTGTAAAATGAGAAGATTGAGTGATGGTGAAGTAATTATCAACCCAAGCCATAAAGGGTTTTTAATTCTACCCAAGCACCACGGATACTTGGTTGTATGACTAACATAGAGGAATTTGATACTTAAACCAGAAAATTAATTAAAAAAATTTATCTTTTCTTAAATCTTCATGCAGTTTTATGGCTGCTGCCTTATATGTCATTACGTTATCCCCTTATTATTATGTTATAGTCACACTTCACTTGTAAGCATACCCACACAAATTTGCACCTAATCAACAGGGATAGTATCAAAGGTATGTTAGCACATTTTTATCTCCACAGGTCAGAGTAAAGTAAGTGCTGGCAAGATGCCCAGTGTGGTAGTTTTATTGTCATTGGCAATATAGTCCTAGGCTGGCCTGGCCTGTTACTTCAAAATAGGAAGTTTTACAATAGAAGCGGAAATTCTAGTTGGGTCTGAGCACAGAGATGCAGAAGTGGAATTTACGTATAATTTGTCACCTTTTTTGGAAGTGCTTTAAGGTTCCAAAAAGTGAAACCACAGTTTACATAACATCTTTTGTGTAAATAAAATGTCCTGTTTATAGAAGTGCTCTCTGTGGGTTCCTGTTATTTCACATGTATGTGACTATGCGTGGTTATACATGATGCTGTAGTTTAGGATTTTAAGAAAATGCAAGTTAAATGCATAAGGCTAAAGACTGTAGTGTGGTCTTTTATATATGAATATATATATTAGGAAACAATTAAGATTGTAGGAGTCATAGCTTTGGTACATGTCTAACTCTTGAAAGCTTGATAGCATAATTTTAATGATTGTTTCATGGTTTGTTTTTTTTTTTTCATGTGGGATAGATGGATCACTAGTAGTCTCCATGCAGTCCTCCCAGGAAGGAAAATAAAATGAGGTCATGGTTTAAAAAAATGGTAATGACCTCAGTGCAAGGCATTTGGAGAGGAAGGAAGAATTAATGATTACATCATTGGCTAGTGATAATTCAGCATTAGTGAAAAGAATTATTATGATTTATGGCTTTATAACAGAATATTACATCTGATAATTCTCTGTCTGAAACTATGTGACTTTTGGTTTGTTTTTAGTTTATGTTCCTTTAATGACCTCAAGGGCAAGACAGATGCAAACATTCAAAGCTTTGGAAATTTCTTTCTACTTTTTATATAAGAAAGACATCATCTATCTACTCTGTGGATAGCAATATGTGTTTAACAGTATGCAGTCATGATACTGCAAACAATAAGGATGTAATCTGTCTTCCTGAAAATACAGCAGTATTGCCAGTTATCATGATTTTTGTCACAATTCTCTTGGGATTTGGATCTTTTCTTTTTTTCTAATGCCACTCCTGTGGAAGTGTGAATGTGAGATTCTTACCTTCCACTTGGAAAAAAAGGGATTTACAGTTCTCCTGGTTATAGATAAAGTACTGAATATGTGAATTCCAGTGATTTCAATGAAGTTGATCAAATAAAAAAGAATCTCATAATAGTTTTAAATCATCATTCCTGGAAACCCAGCATGTAATTTTGGAAGACTTAGGGTGACCGATACTGAGATATGGTTTGTTGCATCTACCAACATTGGAAATTGAACAGGATGCTTCTGTTAACAGTGCCTTTGTGTGAAACATTACAGACCTTTCTATGTGTAAAATGTGTGGGCAGATCTCTGCTACATTTCAAAGGCAGGATGGACAACAGTCATAGGAAAGATGTGATAATGTTGAGAGTTTTTTTTTCATTAAACAGAAATTGAGGTAAAATACCCAGAATGTCTGGTGGACATCTAGAGACTGCATTTAAGTCTTTCTGAAAACTTTATGGCTCTCCAAACTTGGTTAGCTAGACTAAAGCTGTAATGACTAACTGTTAATCCATGGAACAACGCTTGCTTCAGCTGGAGGCACAGCTCCGGGCAGAGAGTTACCTCTTGCTGTTAAAGTTATCGGTCATCTGAGGCAATTCCTTCTCATCAGGCACTTCCTCTTCTTTCACCATCAATTCTGTATCAATTGTGAAATATAACACCAGACTACTGTAATAGATTTCTAACACATTTGGGTAAAAGACTGCAGAAGCCTGTCATTCAGAGTTACTCATGGTTATGCTCTGATGAACAAAACCTTTTAGCTCTGCGGTACAGCCATGAGGTAATATTGGTATAAAGCATGCTTGAGTATGCTCAGATGTTTCTGTCAATGGAGAATTTTATTCTGTATTGTAAGCCCTGTAGAGTTCAATGGTGTGGCCCAGGCAGGGGAGTAAAATGAACCGACGCTTTAGTCTTGTTTCTGCCTGGCTTGAAGGAAAGAAAACAGAAACTTTGCTTCTGAATTTCTTTTTTCAGATGTTTATCACCAGAAAGCATCATGTTTTCTCATTTTGGGTGGTCGTGGTTATAACTGTTTGAGAATTTTTGAATAGTATAAGTGGTGCTTTTTTTTTTCTTGTGAGAAAATGCAGGTTCATGAAAACTGAAACAAGAAAAACTCAATTTGTATGAATTTTTGATCAAGTTCTAAGCATATTTCAGAATTTTCAGACCAAATGTGATTGTTCTGTTTTACAACAGCCTTTTGTTTTGAAACATCGGTTACTTATAAATAGTAACATTACAATTGCAGTGCTAGTGGGGCAGAGACATTAATTAATTTCACAGATTTTGTGACATCCTTTGGGTTGTACCATAAATTCTTTACGATATCAAAATTCTTCTATGGTCATGGGTCTCTTTTCAGTTTAAGGTGGCAAAAGTTGTTTCTAGTCTGCTGCCCTGAAATACTGAGCTCAGTATTAAATCAATTCAGCTGAGAGAACCTTTCTTGTCTCATGGTCTGCATGGAGTAAAAACATATGTTAGTAGATCGAAATGATACTAAAAAAAAGGAAAAATTGGAGGAACATGTATAATAAGAAAAGCACTTATCTACTGGATGAAATTTAAGCTTTGACCTGTTTTAGTGGGTGGTGGCTAAATGCAACTTTGCTTTTCTGACTCATCTGTACATATGCAGTACTTCCCAGTGCAGAGAATTCTTTATCCTAGAAGATTAGAAATGCTTACAAAGTGCTTAGTGCTGTAAGAATCTGGGATCTTTCAGCTTGTAAGAGTAACTAACCTGCAAATGTTTACGGGACAATTTTGCTTGTGTGAACTGGGAAATATCTCCTCTTCTTATGAGTTTCATGCATATCAGTGTGAGTAACTTCTTTGTTGTGTAATTACCTCCGAGGTGGTGGTCAAAAATAATCCAAGCCACCCAGGTTGAATTTCACTGAATTTAAGCATGATTGATAGCCAGGTTTGTAGCTGTGGAAAAACAACAGCTTGGCACTGTTGCTATTTGACCAAGCCTGGGGACAAAGACAAGGGGTTTTAACCCTCCTCTCCAAGCCAGGAGACAGCTGTCATCCCCTCGTCCCCTCCTAGCCTAAATAAGGGACATGTTTGGCATCACTGAAAGCTGCTAAGGAGCTTTTCTGCAGAAAGGCAGAATTTGTGCTGCAAGCAGGATATTTTTTACTTCAGCCAGGGAAGGGCCAAGGGGAGTTTACAGAAGCTGGCATTAGAAATTAATGGCTGAACAGAACACATGCACCGTGGCCAAATGGTCATTTCATCTTTGGCACAACTGGCTTTGTGTGCTTACAGGAATTAATATGTATGATTTATTTTTGATTTTTTTTTAATATAGTTTGCTTTAATCAAAGGTCCCAGGAGTGAAAGCATAGATGGGTCAAAAAATGTTGCTATTCCCAAATCAACCCCAGTGGCAAAGTCAGAGATGGCCTTGCTGCCAAAGGGCAGAGATCTAGTATGAGTGGTGGAACCAACTGTCAACTGTGAGCACAAATCATAAGACTTTATGGTGCCTGAAAGGGTCTAGGGAAAACAAAAACATGTTTGTGCCAGTAGGGAAA
>NW_010526889.1:52924-57331 GCF_000687285.1 Phaethon lepturus
AAAGTTATCTTAAAAATTTTGACCTAACATTTCATCCTACTATCTTATTAGCCCTCTTGTCAAAATTTTTTCATTGGTTTAGATGTTGAGAATTACATACCTTTATGATTTTTTTTCCCCTCTTTATTGGTATAGCAGTGCTAGATCTATGGTGGACCAAGTTTTTCTTGCATTTCATAATGTTTTGCACAATGAGATGCTTCACAACAGATGACTCTTACTAGGCTAATACATAGGTCTACATTAAGTACACAAATAAGACCCTGAATGTTGTTTGTATTTCCTCCACGGTTCAGCTGAAAATCATTGATAGTTGTTTCAGAATATTTTGATATTTACTCGGCTTCCTCAGAACACCTTGATCCTTAATCCTTGATCATAAATATTGTATTAATGAACAGGAATTTTTTAGTTGCAATTCGGGAATAGGTATATTCATATTTAAGCTGACTAGTATTAGGATAAGTTTGGCATACCTTATCGTCAGAGAACTGAGTGCATAGCTCACCACTGTGAATTGGCTGAAGCATTATCACAAAGTCACAGAATGGTTGAAGTTGGAAGGAGCCTCTGGAGGTCATCTTTTCCAACCCCACCCTACTCAAGCAGGATCACCTAAAGCTTGTTAGTCAGGACCATGTCAAGACAGCTTTTGCAAATCTCCAAGGATGGAGACTCCACAACCTCTCTGGGCAACCTGTGCCAGGGCTCAGTCACTTTCACAGTGAAAAAGTGTTTCTTGAAATTCAGACAGAGCGTCTTCTGTTTCAATTTGTGCCTGTTGCCTCTGGTCCTGTGACTGGTCCCCATGGGAAAAAGTTTCCCTTCAAGTATTTATATACATTGATGAGATCCCCAGTGAGTCTTTTCTTCTCCAGGCTGAACAGTCCCAGCTCACTCAGCCTTTCCTCCAGTCCATTCATCATCTTAGTGGTCCATCAGTGAACTCTCTTTGGTATGTCTGTATGTCTCTTGTACCCAGAACTGGACACAGTAGTTGAGGTGTGGCCTCATCAGTGCTGAGTAGAGGGGAAGGTTCACCTCCCTTGATTGCTGGCAACACTTGTCCTAATGCAGTCCAGGAGACCACCTGCCCCATTTGCCACAAGGACACTTTACTGGCTTGTGTTTAACTTGATATCCCCGAGGACTTCCATGTCTTTTTCTGCAAAGCTGGTGTCTAGCCAGTTGTTCTCTGGCATACACTGGGGCGTGGGATTATTCTTCCCCGGGTGCGGGTGTTTGCACTTCCATTTCTTAAATTGCACGAAGTTCCTGTCAGCCCATTTCTCCAGTCTGTTGTGCTCCCTCTCATGAGCCATGATTCAAGTATTATATAAATCATTAACTCAGTTGCCACTGCAATATATTACTATTCATGTATTAATTGCAATTAAACTCTTGCCATAAGAGTTACCTAACTGCTACAGTATTAATGAGCCATACCTAAATATAGGACATATTTTTACTAACTGTTAGGTAAACAGTCAAAGTCCGGTTTACCTTTCTTTAGATTTTCCTATATCCTCTGCATTAGGAAAAGAAGAGAGTTGTATAGAATTTCTTCCCCTTTCTTTTGTGATTTCATCTTTGACCAAAATTTCTTCTTGATATTTTTAATGCATTTCTACAAGGTATAACACATAAACAACTAAGCAACCTGGCCCAGATTTCTTAGTCTAACAGTAGAATCACTGTCGGTACATAGTTAAGGTGTGTGAATAATAGCCAAGTGAATAATACTATTGTAGGATCACAGCTGCTGAATTTTACAGAAAATGAGTCTTTGGATTTAACTCTTTCACAGTGCTTTCAGAGATAAGCTTGGGAGGACTTTTCTGCGCAGAAGACAGGGCTGGCAGGCACCCTTCTGGGAAGTGTGTGTGTGTATATGGAAATACACTGTAGGAGGATGGGAGCTGCTGATATTGAATAATCTGATTCAAAAAATATTTCTTACCTCAGCTGTTAGAGGTAACATTACAGCATATGGCATAAATATATGCAGTTTATCTGAAATTCCTTTCATCAAAGACAACAGCCAGATTTCCACGCATTTACTTGATGTAAAATTGTCTTCTGAGTAGTAAATTTCTGAGTAGTAATTTGTTAAAAGAGAAATATTTAGTCTTACATATTTTTCTGTTAAAGTTGGTACAGTCATATCTCAGCAAATGGGATAAATGGTGATAAATGGTAACCTGAAATATGGCTAGCTAATTCCAGAGATGTGTCCTGGATAAAAGAAAGAACTGGAGATTGGGTTCTTACTTTTTGTAAAAGCAAATTGCAAACTCTTACCTGACAATGTATGTGTTTAAGCCAAACTCAAAGGTCCAAAGAAATTGGGAGCATGTTGTCAAAAGATTTACTTTAAAGTATTTTTCTTTTTCTTTGAAATTTCAATGGACAGTTTTTGACCAATCCCATTTAGATACCTTAAAAAACACTATAGCTTTGCATACAAATATTTTAATGTTTTGTTCCAGTTTTGTTCTGTGAAAAATAGAAGCTATGTACTAAATTCAGTCATTTACTCTCACTTTAATTCTTTCTCATCTGGGGGGTGGGGTGGGTGGAAAGAAATAAAATACTTGAGTTGGTAATAAAGACATTCATGTTAGGTATATAACTTGGATTGAATATTATGTTACCAAGTGTGTCTGCGTCTTACTGCTGTCATTTTGATGGCAACGTTAGGAGTGATATGGTCACTGAGACTGTTTAGAAGAACTGAGAAATACCAGAGTTGTGACAGCTACAGGAGGATATCTCAAAGGAGGAAGCTGGAGGAGCTTCCCTTGACCATGACTCTTACCTCGCCTTCAGGGAAAGAAAACTCAATGTTGTTTTCCCATATCCTACAAGTGGATACAGTTGGAGTAATTTCCCACATTTTTCTACCCATGTCACTCCATTATGGAAAATGCATTATTTTTAGGATCAGGTATGTGACTGATGGAGACAGAAATTCCTCTGCAAAACTGTATGTTCTGCTTGTAAGTATATATAGGGCAGGGAATGCATTAAAAGAATAAGTGTAGTATAAATCACGTGCCTTTCAGACCAACAATCAGAGGAACAAGTTCTGTTGTGATGGCACTCAGACTCCAGGACTGAGTCTTCACATTGATTTGCAATATGATCTAAGCAGCTCTGTCATCTGTTCAAAGTATCTAAGAAGTGGAAATAAATGAGCTGGTATTGTGATATCTTAATGAAGAAATACATTGGGCAAATGATCTCACATTCTTCAAGGAAAAAAAAAGAAATTAAATAGTATGTGAGGGTGTTTTTTCTATTTCATCTACAATTAAGATCTACAATTGAAGCCTTGTCCCTTTTTCTTCTCTAGTTAGTCCTAAATCCTGTTGAGATGCCCGCTGGGATCTACATTTGTGTGTTTTCAAGCTGGGCTGTATGTGTAAGTTAATAATATTTTTTTCCAAAACCAGATTAAAGCCAACTATTAAAGCCCTGTAAATTTAAGACAGGCCCAAACATATGTGGATGGAAATGTAGAGAACAACGTATTTCTTCTTCCGTCAATTTAAACAAAAATACATAATGCAAAGTGAGAGAATCTTGTTTTCAGAACTGCTGCTTGAACTATCTCTAGCACAGAGAAATCAGAGGAATTAAAGTCTCAGAGGGCATATAATTCTTAGAGAACCTAGAGAAGTATTTGTTGGCAAAGTATTTGTCTCACTATGGAAAACAGTATTCAGTCTCTGTGGCTGGATGATGAGTGTTCTTCTCCAAATAAGTAAAAGGACAAGATGGCATGCTCACTCATCAGCTTCGATTCTTCAAGTAGTGAAATTTCCAGGCATGGGATAAATCTTTTCATTAAAAATGCTAAGACTATCTACATTAAAAATGTAAAAAATCTGACAATGAATTTGTATTCCGTAAGAAGGGAGAAAATTACGATTGATGTGAAAAGATACTTTAAACAAGATTAAAGGGGAGGAAAGCAGTATATGAAGTTATATATTATTCTCAAAAAGGGTCTACCATTAAATAATAATTACTATATAGGCGTGGTCATTTTGGATCATATTGGCACAATGGAAATCACTAGAGAGTTTTGTTCATGCTTGGATATAATGTGACTCTTACATAGCTGTATGGTTAATACACAATAGCAAAGGAAGAACATACAGCAGCATTTCATAGTCAATCATTTACAAATTCTTTGTTTTGAGTAATTTCTTCTGTTTTGCCATCTTTCTATGATTCTATGGTCTCCATATGGCTTCTCTGACACTAAGTGTCCAGAAAGACTGAGATTTAAAACACCAATTTATGGAAGTTCTTTTATAGATGAAAATCTACAGTGTTTTCTTAAAATTATTTATTTCCATTGATAGTTCAAAGAATTTCAACAGATTTGTCCAAAAATTG
>NW_010526889.1:57362-75480 GCF_000687285.1 Phaethon lepturus
AAATACAGAATAACTGTAAAGGGCAAAAATAGACAATTCTAATACCTATCTTCATAAAGAAGAAATAAGTTTATTGTATGTTTCTTAATTGTTCACTCAAACAACTGCAAGTATAAAGTACCGACCTTTCCAGTGAAGTTCTGCCCTTTGTGTCTTGACACCTTGTTCCCTATACAGCAAAAAATTTCCCTGAAAATGCATTTGATTCTCCATGAAAAAGTGTATTTTTGTAGACTTACAGTTAATAACTGTAAATTTAACTAAAACTTTGCATAAATGAAAATGTTTAAGGCTATGGGTTAATACCATATGATTTCCCAGGATAATGAGTTCAACAAATGCTTGATGAGGAAATGAAAAGTTAGGTATACGAGCACATAACTTTAACTCTGTTTTCTTGGAACTGGCAGAAGCCACTGGAAATTATCTGTAAGCGCTCCTGTTGCATTCATTATGTTGTTCTTCTGTCCTCCTACTGTAACTATGTTTTTCCAAAGTGAGGAACATGCTGTGGTGAAATTTGTAGCCCCAGCTTGGAAGCCACTTGTGCTTTCAGTTGGCCAATGGTTGCAAAGTATTCTTGCAGGGGATGTCTCTACGTCCTCATTCTGCCTGACCACTCCGCATGTCCAGGCAAACATACAGATTGTTCTCAATAAGTCTAAAGCATCTGCCAATGCTTATTGCTAATGCCGTAGCAGTGAATTATCTCAAAACTGTGTACAGAATTTTTAGATACCTATCTTTCTCACATCGGGCATAAATAAGAATGGCACAAGCATACAACCTTGTGGCAATCCCATATTTTTTGTGGGCATGTGTGCCTGCTTTTGCAGGTTTTTCTAAGGAATGCTATTCGTATGAAGAATGTCTGATAGATTGCAGTGGCACGCCATGCCGATAGATTTGGTTTGGAAGGCACATGGAATAATGAAAGAGAAAAGCTCTTGTTGTGATATGAGGTGATCTGCAACACATGACTCTCCTTTTCCTCAATTTTTAGAATGATCAAAACGTATAGACAGCTTAAAATACCTGGCATACTTCTCCACAGTGCAACTGAAGATAACATTTCGTTTCACAGAGGTGTCTTGAAGTAGAAAAGATTTTCAGGGAGCTAGCTCATTATCTTCATTCTGATTTTTTTCAGCTGAGTCAGAAAGCACAGTTTGAAAGGGAACCTCTAAGAAAAATGGATGCCTTTATTCATCACAGTATCTGTTCTCCTTCTTCTGACCTCTCCCTTATTGTATCCCTAACAGAGCTTTGTATCCCTAACTGAGAGCTGTGATGTACATTAAGATGTCTCTTAACAATTCCTCAGCACTGTGTGCTTGAGGGGAATGTCCACCATAGTACTTTTATACGTAGTACATAGTACCGGTGTTCCCAGTGTGTTCTCTCTGGTGGTTTACAGGGGGAAAAAAAAAATTACATGCAGCCAAGTACACATAGAGAGAAAAAGTGGAGGGGTTCAGGAGAGCTCAACTCCTTTTGTCTTTGCTTCTAATAATTACAAGGAGTAAGGTAAAGTGAGTAAGAAAGAAAGAGAGCAGGTAAGAAATCCACATCTGGAGGGGCAGAAACTTTTCAAAACCTGGTCTTCTGTGGTTTAAATTATGGATGCAGAAGAAAATGCATGAGGAGAAGGGCACCTGGGGTGGTGGTACATTGCTGCTGTTATTGTAAAATGGTAAGAAACATGCTTATTAAGATAATTGTCAA
The DNA here is from genome assembly GCF_000687285.1 of Phaethon lepturus. Taxonomy (NCBI): domain Eukaryota; kingdom Metazoa; phylum Chordata; class Aves; order Phaethontiformes; family Phaethontidae; genus Phaethon; species Phaethon lepturus. The sequence goes on from NW_010526889.1 coordinate 59,088, forward strand.
ACATGGCATGCAGATAGAGCAAAATGACCAATCAAAGTTTGTGCAATGAAAAAAACCTCTTAGAATCTATAAACCGTTAAGAAAGGCAGTGGCAACTGTTGGTTTTTTTTTTTTTTTTTTTTTTGGGTGGGGATTTGTAAGTTGTATCTCCGCTCATTCCTCTGACAGGTGAAGTTGATGAAATGACAAATGGAGTGGAAAGCACATGAATACAGAAGAGTTGGTTACCATGCCTTCCAATCCAAGAATTGGAGATCCTCAAATTGAAGCAATAGATGTTGAATTAAAAGGGGAAAATGGGCCATATTTCTCCAAATAATTAATCCATAGGAAGGCAAAGAATCAAAAAGCTGCTATCATAGCAGAGATGAAAATAGGCTTATATTTGCTGTATTCTTAAGTGATCGCTTTGGCCATGGTGGAGGTGGGGCACTGCTAGACATTTTCATTGAAATTGAAGCAAATTCTTTATCTGAAAAAGAAAAATATGAATTTCTATTGAGAAGGAAAAAAAAAATCCTACAGGCAAACATCTCCTTTCCTGATGGATCAATTGTAAATTAGCATAATTATAACCAGAAAACTTTTTCTATAGCAATATTGGTCTTGCCTGACTGAGCCTTGTATGAATATTTAAAATTATTTTCTTACATTGTGCACAGCACCTGTTTTTGAAAACCGTCTAGAATAACTAAGGAGAAAACTAATTTAACTGAAACATTAGTATTTTTCAAAGTTGACTACATAGTAATTTTTAAAGAACAAATATTTACAGATGTTCATCTGTACACAAACATATTAAATAAAGACAAAACCAACACGAGTAAGCCCAAAACAGGTTTGCCTGTACATTTATGGTATTTGTGGTGTTTTGTTTTTATGAATAAGTGAGGGAAGAATGTTTGTATCTCATAATTTCTTTGCAAGAAAAACTCCAGCAGGAAAAATCAGAGATATAACTGCCAGTCTTAAGTTTCTAACAAATTACTCTGCCAGTCCCATGTGAGCTTCATAATTGAAAATCTCTGTTGCGCTGAAATTTAATGGGACTGCCTATGTATTAGTTGTTTGGATTATTTGCTTGTCTTGGAATCAGAAGTTTTAAATTTTTATTTTGCATTTCTCTACTTTGTCCTTTCATTTTGAGCATTGCAATTTAAAATATCTCCTTCAAATGTATTTTTTCTATGTCCTGCTCTTCTGGCAGTAAGCTTCAGCTTTACATTTCTATATTACTGTAAAATGTAATTAAAAGTAGTATGAAACCTACCTGAAAGGACTTGGCTTGCAAGTTCCACACTATGTGAACCTGAAGGAAACAGTAGTCTAAATGGAATAATCCCAGTGTTAGCAAAGCTTATGCATTCTTGGCAGAAATAGAGGGAAGGGAAAGAAAGATATCTCACTGCTCTAAAGAATAATCTCAGCTGTCTGAATCTCTTGATATTCTAAATCTCTCTCCTATCCTGCCTGCACATTCCACCATGGAAATCTTCTTTAGTAGCTAAATACCTAGATTAGGAGTTTGTGCAGTGGCTGCAGCCCTGCTTGTAAATCTCTGTCTGACATTTGAGCCCACTTACACTGCTGTTTCAGTGCTGACTATTCATTTGCAATTTTATTCACTGCTATTAAAAAAGATAGCATGTGTCTGCTGCTGTTTCTGGAATACATAAAGGGTTGAGCAGAAACACTGATTTCCTTGGGTTGTGCAGACTTCCAGAGTTCACCACATACATGTAGAGGGAATGCTTCTCCCCCCACCTCTTTGTCATAAACCGCACGATCCCGATGCGGATCCTGAGTGATTTCAGCTGACGTTAAAGAAATTATTAGAAGTGTAACTGTGAAAGATGAATATGGAAGTAAAATTCAGAGGAACGGTTAAAGCTGATACTTCAAATGTGCATAACTGAAGGCTAGAGAGATGTACCACTGGTATTTTACCTGATGTCTCTGTAGATCTCTCCTTGCAGCTGAAAATAGTTAATATTAAAAGTTCACTAAAACAGAAGCTGCTGTTCTGGTCCAAAAATGGATTTTGTGTGCCTTTGTATGGTGAATTGTTCAAGTGCCTCTACAACCTTCAATGGTTAGACGTCCAGTGTAAAACGTAAAAAATGCCATTTCTTATCACCATCTCTACATTGTATTGAGTTTCAAAGTTAATCTCAGTGACACTTAACTGCTAGCAATAAAGGTTTTGTATGCCTGGTTGTTGCCTTCAGTAACATTCGTGCAGTGGTGTTACCTGGAATGTCACTGCTTGTCCTCTAAGGGAAAATTAGAAAAACGTTTTCTTTCAGGATATGAAAGAAGCAAGAGTCTATTTCCTTTCTACCTTTTCAAGGCTAATGGGAGTAAACAGTAGTAAACAGACATTTGTATGTTAGCTCAGGAGAGCTGACAAAGTGAGGTATCAACTACACGTTAATATAATATTTGCCCAGAAAACAGAAATAACACTCTTTGCTGTACAGTACTGAAGTACAGGGTTAATGTCTGACATGTCGTAGAGAATATTTTAATAGGAAGGTTTCCAATGGAGGTATTACTGTAGAATTGTTGGGCCAAATCCTCAAAGACTACTTGTTGTTTCCACTATTTTCATGCCACTGGAGAGCCTGGCAGGATGTCACATCAGTATTAACTAGCTCTAAGGACTTCTTTTAGCATCAGTTGTATCTGAGTACCGCTTTACAATTAGTTTTGTGTTGTAATTTACTCATAGAAAGGGAAAACTCTCTCTCTGCAGACCATGTGCTGTAATCATCAGTGTCTTCTGACATGGTTTACTTGTCTGTAGACTTGCCTGGTTATTTTACCTTAGATTGCATGTGTTTTTACCCCAACATAAATAAATTCAGGAAGGTGAATGATTTTAATTTGTTTCATCTTTTATATACATAAAGTGAAATAAATTTTACTTTGGGAAATGTTTGTTAATATTTTTAATTAAAACTGTTTTAATATCTTTAAAACGTGTTTAGTCTCTTAGAGAAAAGATACTTTGGAATCGTCTCCAGCATGTGCCCTTGTTTAAAAGCTGTTTTGCTGAAAAGCTTGGCTGTCACATAACACAAACTCCTCTTTTACAACATGCCTCTTGCTGTTAGGCGGATTGTTTGGCCGTTGTAAACCTCTTTTGTTGAGTGGGTGTTCTGAGTATGAGCCAGGCTCTACTCTAATTTCCGTCCAGGTTCTGAAAGGCGAAACGAAAACTATTCACATACACTTCTGTTACAGTATCTCCTGGGTTTTCGCTTTTATTTGTTATGTGGTGGTTTTTTGTTTGTTTGTTTTTTTGAAATTGTTTCTGTTTTCCCAATCTTGTTGGCTTTTTAAAAATAATGAGAGGTAGGTATTATGTACAAGCACCATATTTGTGGCCAGCATCTGGAAAAATACCCTTTTCCAGTGTATGCTAGGCAAACCATAGAAAAAATGAAAATAACTATATTGATCTCCATGTTCTTGGGACTGTGCAGCTGGATACAAGAATTTGCTTTCTTAAAAGCAAAGAGAAATGAGAAAAGTGAACGGGCTGACACATTCTTTTCAAGAGGTAGATCTGTGGATCCTCACTTGATTGCAGACAACTTAACTCATCACAAGCCAATCTCAATAGTCTCCGTAGGTTTACAAGCCCTTTGTGAATTCGCTACTTTTAAGAAATTTCAGATGAGGTTTTGGATGGTAACTGGGTCTGATTTGTTTGGTGATGTTGTTATGCTACCACATATTATATCATTTTTATTGAAAAAAAACCCCTCTTCTTGGGTAATAATTTTTGGTGCGATTCTGAAAATCAGAGATTTACAATATTGTTCTTTGTCTACCCCTGGTGAAGACTTGCTTATGAATGCTCTCATTCAGCATAAGAAAATCAGGCAAATTAACTCTGTGATTTCTGATCAGTAGCAATACAGTAATATTTGTCCTCTGGGGACAATTACCATGTATAGACTACTTTCACCTGCCCTTTCTGTGCATGTCAGTGGTCATACCACTTTCCTTTATTATTTCCTGTACTTTTAGCCCTTCTCTCTCTAGCAGTTAGAAGAAGCTGTGTGTTGCTCGAGGGACACTTAGGTTAAGGCTTGTGGCCTTTGGCTGAAATCAGCTTCTATAAGGTACAAATGTTACTACTGGTTGATGGGGGAATCTTGTGGCTGAGCTGAGCTGGCTTTGACTTTCACACCTGGCTTCACGAGTGAATTATAAACAATTTCTTCAGCAAGCATTCATGTCAAATTAAAAATGAAATACTATTAAACATATTTGGAGTGGCTCTGTACTTTGGTGGTGGAAGGAAGAATGTTTCAAAACAGTGCTTTTCAACAGCTGGAAAAGCAACCACATGTAAAACTAACTTCCCGGTTTAACCCCCAAAGGGAAGGTGCTGAATCATGCAGGCTGCACTCATGCATCTATTTTCCCTTTGAGCATGCTTTTTCTGCCAAATAGACCAGGAGCTTTCTTAGGCTTATTTGAAGTATTATACTGCTTTGTAGAAAATATACCTTATTATTGCTTCTGGCAAGAAACTCATTCAGCTCTTCTCATTTTTCTGTAATCATCACTATGATAAACAAAGTGGTCTTTATCTGTGAACTCGATTTAATCTGTTAAAGCCAGCTTTCTTGCTGATTTGCATGTGTATGAGATCATCTTGTAGTAGTGGTAGCCTGGTGCTTTTACGTCTGGAGGTCAATATCACTTTTTACCCTCTGTGACTTGTGCATTTAAAAGAGAGCAGTTTGAAGGAAAAGTTTGTCTTGTCTGCTACATGCTTTAGCCAAGTAGTCCTTTGAAGATGGCAGCCAAGGGTGTATTTTCTTCCTCTCTGTTTCACTCATCAATCTGGAGGGAGAGGGAGCCTCCTCAGTGCTAATTTTCATGTGTGAAATGGGAGCTCCAATAGAACTGGAGCTGGCTGCAGAGAAGTAATTTCCTAGGGCATTGTTGAAATAACACAGCTGAAAAAGTTAATGGTTCCCCCGTGTTAATTTTATATGACAGGTAAATCCTTTGAGGATAAGTTCTTCTGGAACAAACAAGGTGGGTTAATGTACTGTAACACAGTTTTAGTGCTCTCTGCACCACCAGAACAACGAGGGGGCAGAGAGCCTAGTCCTGAAGCGCTGTGAGGGCTGGCTGGTGCCACCTTTTCTGTTTTGAGTTTCAAGGCTCTAAATTTAACCCAGGTAGTTGAAACATCCCCTTATATGTGCTTACCGTTGTAGGAGATGGGCAATGAAATTCAAATATCTCTGCATGCCCATAATCCCATTCCAGTTTAGAAAAAATGCTGCAAAGGTGGCAGAAACTTTGTATTCCTTTGGAATAGCAGAAAAAAAAGGAGTTTTACTATAACTTAGTTTCCTAGAATAATTTCTATCCCTTGACTGGTAAGCACAAGTAAACTGCACATCTGGACTAACAAATGAGTTTTGAGTATCTAACACAAATGTGGAGGTAGCACAACTGTCTGGTTATTGATCATTAAACATTTCCTGCTCTTGTGATTACTTCAAATATTTCTGCGTTGAACGCCCTTTTGGAACAGAAAGTTATCTCCAGCTGAGTAACAATTTTGTTGACACTTGGCAAGGCAGTTTGGCTCTGGACCCATGTTTCTGCAACTTTTGCTCATGTACAGTTTTACCTGAATGCTTTTTTCAAAAATTATTTTCCTAAAGAGCTCAAAAGTTACTTTTAAACGAGCTCTCCTTTTCAATGTTGTTGCGGTGGTTGCCATTAAAAAGCCATCTTTCACTCCTAGTTAACATTTCCAGTGTTTGGAATAGGATTATCCAGGTTTAGAATGGGAAGCTAGTTCAGTTTCATATAGAATGCTCTAATATAGAAACTGATGCAAAAGGAATGGGACCTGCAAGGAGGGACATCCGTATTTCAAAGAAAAAAGAGTAGAGAGATAGAAGTGAATGCTTTTGAGTAAATCAAAGATTGTATGGTTGTGGCATTAAAAAAGAAAAAAGGATTAGGGGATTAGGTGATATTTGGAAATGGAATATTTATCAAGGATACTCTGTTGCAAACAGCTATACTGCATTATCTGTCTAATGAATTGTCACTGAGACTCATTCAGCCTCTCCACTGAGACTGACTTAATATAGTTCAGTAAGTCTTCAGTAAGTCTGACTACTTTTGAGAGTCACAAATGTTTATGCCTTGATTAAAACATGCAACAAATAAGAAATACAGAACTGAGGATTACAAAGTCCTCCTAACAGTACAGTGACAGCCAAATTCCTTCACCCTTATTCATGCCATTTTTTTTCCCCTCACAAGTAATCTCATCAATGGTACTGTTCAGTCTGAACAAATAAGGGAAAATAGACCTTCACTTTTAATCAGATGTGGGTCTTAAAATATGGGTTTCTGTGAAGTGTTGTAATTCTTAGTGCACTACTGATTTGGACTTTGTTCTCTTGATTTGCTGGTAAAATATCCAACAATTGCACTCATATTGTCCAAGAACAGCCACTGTCATCAGTATGATCCATGTTGTACAGCTCTGGCTGTTTGGGACAGGGATTCCTTGAACAATTTTTGTACAATAGCTTCCAATTACTTCCCCATTTCATATTCTTGTCTTTGAAAATCTGGTTAGAATGTGGGAGAGTATGACCTGTTGAATATATGTAATGTTTTCCACAGACATTGCTGAATCCTTTGAACTGGAAGCTTGATCTAGTGGCTTGAACACTGGTGTAAGAGGCAAAGGATTATGTTTCTATCCACCATTTTACCAGAGAATTTTTGTGTAAGAAGGGAAAAATGCATAAATCTGGTGAGGCATTTGTGACTTAACACACTTGTGAAATTGAAATGAATATTCAGTTAGGTAAAATTGATCTGGTCCTTTGACATTTTTAATTAAATGCAGAGTGCAGAGTTGACTCTGCATGCACATAATTTTCACACCTTTGAACATCTTAACCACTCTTCAGTGAGGACATAGGAATGTTTTTGCTGTATGAAATTTGCTAAGTTTGGCTGATATTGATTGTGAACCTAAATATATGGTCAAGCTCATTCGTTTTTCCTCAGGGGAGCTGGCAATTCTGAGCTCATACAAAAAAACCCCAAACAAAATAAAATAACTCCTTTTGATTTTGATGACTACCTACAAGCAAAGAACAGGTTTGTGTTCATCAGTAGCCTACAACCACAGCTGCTGATTAACAGGCAGGTTTGCTGAGGTATTGGAGAATGATACTGGGGAAGGCAGCTTTTAATGAAATGTGTATTTTCATATAAACTACTGTTATGGTTATTTAGTTTATCTTCTCACGTGATGAGTCTGGAAAAGAGTTGTCTAGCCAATCTGTCTATCATGGAGAAAGAAGGTGATAGAAGTTGTACATCTGCAAAGTCATCTTAAGGGAGATGACATGGGAGGTCTCAGAATGGGTTCAGAAGTGGGAGACTGTAAGTCATAGACACATCTCCAAATGACAACACCCATTTGAGGGAGAATTCCTGAAGCCCTCTGGAAGAGTTGTGCAGTCTTTGTGTCTCTCAGGTAGCAAAACCACAGCCCAGGCAAAGTACATGCATTTTTTAAAGTAAGTTTCTCAGAGCTCTTTCTAGTATAGACTATTTTTGCAACAGTTTGCAGATGTTCAGTTCAGGCTTCCTCTAGAGAATTGTTCACTTAGTACTCTGGAACTGATGCAAGGGAAACTTAGATCATTTTAAATCATCCCAAGTTTGTATACATAATCTGTAATAAAAACTGAGAAAAAGGAGGAGAGAGAGATGTCAGTTGGCAAACTAAACAGTGGTTTGTTTTCTAATCTGTAATTGTAGAATTTTATAGAGTTTGGTTTTCATTATTATTTTTACTAGGGTATTTTAAAATGAAGGAGCGTACTGTTTTTTGGGGAACAATTAAATCAGCTGTGTAACCAATTAACTTGGCTATTTGCAGACCTTGTGGAATTCTTTTGGGAAGGTATTAATGTATGAAGTAGTTGCTTTTTAAAATGTGTTGTCATGGCTCTTTTAAAAAAATTCTCTAAAACTCTTAAGAACTGTGGGCTGAAAATCACTTTAAAAAATCTTCTCTGTCTGAGATGAAGAAAATACAGTGTCTCTGAAACCTGTTGCAGTTCTTTGAGAGAACTCTTCTTTCTGTCTAAACATATGGATACAGAATGGTTGATATCACAGAATCACAGAGTGAAGGGACCTCTGGAGGTCACCTGGTCCAACGCCCCTGTCACCTAGAGCTGGTTGCCCAGGACCATGTCCAGATGGCTTTAGAATATCTCCAGGGAAGGAAACTCCACAATGACTCTGGACAACCTGTGCCAGTGCTCAGTCACCCTCACCATAAAAAGTGTTTCCTTACATTCAGAGGGATCTTCCTGTGTTTCCGTTTGTGCCTCTTGTCCTGCAACTGGGCACCACTGAAAAGAGCCTGGATCCATACTCTTTGCACCCTTCTTTCAGGTATTTATATACACTGGTGAGATCCCCCATGAGTCTTCTCTTCTCCAGGCTGAACAGTCCCAGCTCTCTCAGCCTTTCCTCACAGGAGACATGCTCCAGTTCCTTCATCATCTTGGTGGCCCTTTGTTGGACTCTCTCCAGTACAGTATGTCCACATCTCTCTTGTACTGAAGAGCCCAGAACTGGACACGGGATTCCAGGTGTGGCCTTACCAATGCTGTGTAGAGAGATATCCTCTTTCATTTCCAGAAGTCATTTGACAAGATCCCTCACCACGAAGTATTTGAGTATTAAAGAAGACAGGTCCTGAAATAGCCAGGTGGTTGGCTGAAAAATAAATAGAACAATGGCCAAATTAAACGGTCAGTTCTCACAGCATAGCAAGATCACCCATAGTTTGTCAGGGACTCTGCAACACTCTGCTGGTGCAGGCAGCTCTGTAGATCTACCAATGATCTGGAAAAAAAGTATGTATCATTAGGTAAGAAAGTATGTTGGCTATACTAAGTTATTTCAGGTGGGGTCAGGTATGAAGAACTGGAAAAACAGCATATGAAACTGAAAGTCAAGAGAATAAAATGTCAAATGAAGTTAAATATGGGTAAATGTCAAGTGGTATTTTGTGGGAGAAAGGAGGTATCTTTGGGCAGAGCTTGTAATTTTCGAAGTGGAGGACCATTACCCAGGAATAATAACTGAAATAGGAGTTTCTAAGGAAATGGTACTGCCTAATAGCAGTCAAAAAGTGCTGAAAATTACTAGGAAAATAATAGAGAAAAAAATATAAAGCATTACGATGTCCTTGTATAAATGTGTAGTGTCTGATATTTTGATTGATATCCATAGTACTGATCTAACCAATCTCAGAAAATCAAAAAAAGCAGCAATTGAAAAAGCTTCAGAGAAGGCTGGCAAGGGTAATCAAAAGTATGCGTGGATTCCCTCCCAGGAAGAATGAATAATATAAATCTATGTCTATAAAACCACCAGTTACAAAAGCAGGATATACAGAAAATGGTTTCTTCTTTTTCCACCCAGTATAAGAACTAGGGAGCATCAAGTGAATCTAGCCCATAGTAAAACAAATCAAAAAAGATTGTTCTTTATTCAGTGTGAAGTGGAGCTATGAAGTTCATTGTTGCAGGCTGATGTGAATGCCAAAATTTAGTGTAGATATTAAAATAACTAGATATTCTTATGGAAAAAGAAGTCCAGTAGAGGCTATCTAAAAAACTCTGTAAAAATGCCATTTTTTGCAAAGGAAGTACTTTCAGCACAAATTGTTGGAATCAGTGACACTATTGCAGGGAAAAGCTGCCTTTTTCTGTACTTCTAGGGGCGTGCACTGTTGGAGACAAGATAGGTGTCAATAGAAGAGTGATTTCACCTGGTACAGTTGCCCTCATGATTTTTTCCCCTTTGAATACTGTATAAGTCAAATTAACAGTGATATTTTCTCATAATTTTCCTGCAGAGATTTGGGTAAAATTAATACTTGCCAAGATCTGAACTTCAGTGAAATTAAGTTTAAGCAGGTATCTCCACAGAAGCTAGTACAAATAGCAGTTTTTTTGCAGAGGAAAGTTATTTATAGCTAAGATGTTCTGTAGCTTCTAGGTAATTGGTCTTCACTGCTTTATTTCTGTAAGACCAGACTGTCAGCAGCTGAAGCTCTGAAGTCACAGCTTTAGACGCTCCTGCAACTACATATGAGCTTATTTGGGTTGAGCATGGAAATGTGTGGGATAAGCAGAATGAAAAAGAGGGAAATAAATGTATAGCATTCAGAGTGGTAATAGAACTGGAACAATAATTTTAATATCCTGTCACAAGCTCTGTACATCAGGAATAATTTTCTTCTGTGATTAATTTTTTCAAATTGTTGTCGCATTAATAATCTTAAATGTGAACTTAAAAAAAGCTGTCAGAGTCTGGGGAATGTGTATTGTTATTTTTGTGCAAATTATTAAAATTGATAATATAGTTTCTTTAAAAAAAAGAAGTGTCATCCCAGACAGAGATATGAAGCCAATAGCAGGAAAAATTTACTTTTGAATTTGAAACAAGAATCGGACATCCTGTGTCTTTAGCTATAACTTGCCACAAGGCCATCAAAATAAAAGTACTGTATGTTATACAAACAGTATATATACAATAAATGTTGTAAAACCACTCATCGATACCCAAATTTTCAAGAGACCCTGTGAAAACAAAAGTGGTTGGACACTGTATTTTAGGGGGTAAAGGACTTTATCTTGAAAATACAGATATTGTTCCTTTCAGCATACTAGCTAGAAACAAATGTAAACAAAAGCATAAATTAAATGTTTATTTTTGCAATATCCAAGCTGAAAGAGATGCATGATGTATAAGTAAAAAACACACAGACAACAACCTTTTTATTTAAATTTTAAATTTAAATTGTTTCTAGTTTTTGCTATCTAGATAACAATCACTAACATACTTGATAACTTCATTTATATAAAAACTATGACTTTGTAAGAGATAGAGAAAGAAATGAAGAAAATATCAAGAAACAAAGAATCTGTGCTTAAAATAATAGTTGAACAGCCCTTTAGACTCAATAGTACTCACTGGTCCTATCCTTTTACTAGCTGACCTGGTTTGGTGGGAACATTATCCAGTCTGTCAGTCACTGAGCCAAAACCTAAAAATATAGGAAATCCCCCAGCTATTTTTATTACCCCAGATTGTGCATAATTCCTTTCAGGTCACTGTTCAAATATATCAATAACATCCATCATGTGCTTATAATCAGTCTGTGATCATGCTTTCCAACAAGTGTGCAGCGTTTCAAGTAAGCGGGGCTTCTGTGGAATGGTTTGTCATGCCGAGCCTGTGTAACCTGTCCTCGTCCTAGCTGTCACCTGGTTGCTGCTGGGCCAGAGAGTGAAAAGATTAAACCGACCCGTTGAATGCCATGGCCAGACAGTAAGTGCTGTGAGCTCGGCAGAGGGTCGCCTGTAGTGGGCTGCGCATGGCGCGTTCCCGGTAGTTTGTCTTCAACTAGTTGTGATCACTGGGCGTTTGTGGTGCACACTCAGGGCAGGAATGATAAAAAAACGTAGGTGTGGGATGGCTGAATTTTAGTGCGGCAATGAGCTAGCTGAAACGTTTACCATGAATGGTATTCACTGGGATAAAGCTCTTAGTGCTAAACCTTTGCTCTAGAATATGTAATTAAAAAAAACCAAACAAACGAACAGTAAGGTGTCATGTCAGTGCAGAAGCCTGTGGTTTTGCGTTTGTTTAGCAGAGCTACGCCAAATGCACCAGAAAAGACTGCTTGTTTAACTGATGGGGAAACAAAAGCTACAACAACTAGAAAAACTAGAACGACAAAAGTCATTTACTTGCCAATTGTTCAGAAAAACACCAGTTTTGATTGACAACTAGTTATAATTTTACCTGTTTCCATAAGGTAGTTGGAATAACTTGGGGAAAGGGCTCACTTGAATACAAGTAGATTAACTAAAATAAATCTCAATTCCTACTGTCTGGAGGAGGGAGGGAAGTAAGTGATAAATACAGTAAAAGAAAGCAAAACCAGGACATTACAAGAAATACATGAAATGAAGAGCTGGGAAAGTTGTTCTGTTACTAAATGATTAAGCAAGCTAACTCATTGCCAGAAAGCACTGCTAAATCCTTGTGATTGTTTCCCTCAATTTTTTATTAATCTTGTTGGAAATTTAAAAGTAGAAAAATAACATTTTTTTCTCCTTGACTACTAGTTGCTTAGTAACAGATTTAAAGCCTATTGAAGTCCATAAAAAGGTTCCCAGTGTCTACTGTGAGACTTTGGTCTGAGTCTTGTTTCTCAGTTTCATGTGGTCAAAAGCTCTTTAAATGCCTTTCAAGCCATGTAAAAACAGAGTCTTGACCTGTCAGTGAGTTCCGTGCACATTCAGAATTTAGTTTGTATATGTCAAGGTTCATAGGAGTTTTCTGTTAGCAGTAGCAGAATTTCTGAACTTGCTTATGTGACTTAAAGTATATTTACACAAGCAGCTGATATGCAAAATGAAGGTGCCTGAAATAACTAAGACTGTAAATTGTTCGGCTGGATCACTGTGCTGCACTGGTTAACAGACCAACAGAGTGTCGATATAGCACTGGACTTGCTCTAGGGTAATAGATCACAGGTCTGAATTTCCTAAGTCATGCAAGCAGTTAAGAAACTTTTTCTTGCTCGTTTGGAATCTAGTAAGGAAAAGCTATTAAAAAGGTAATGTAGATTCTGCACCTTTCAGTTTCTCTGTCGGTTTTTGACACTTCTCATTAGTTTGCCTTATGTTAAAATAAGTATCCTTCAAATGGCAAGAAGAAAGGATATGTTGGGGAACATTCCCCTCACCTGCCACAGGAGGAAAGAGAAACATAACACCACTGCAAATTGTTGGGACATGTAAGGATGCTTTTTGCTTTCCTATGGCTTAATTTATAAAAGTCCTGCCTAATTTCAAGGGTTGCACAACCTATTCTATTTTAATTGTTTACTGTGGTACTGTTGTAAACCTTTTAAAATGGAGACTGAATATTTTACTTAATGTTAGTCCCACATAGGTATAAACACTGATTGAAATAGTATGACCTGTTGTTCAGGATGTAGGATTACCTGGTTACACTTTCTGGACTTACAATCAATTGAATTTTCTGCTACCATTATAGTCAAGGAGCTTTGCTTGCAATACTTGCACCCTTTTTAGCATTGAGAAAGACAAACCGTGTTTATAGACCTAAATTACATTGCGCAGGCACAAGCAATCACTTTGATAAATTGAACATGATATGTGCTCATCATTGGTCACCTGAATGAAAATTTGAACAGAGAATTTAACTTTAATTGCTCTTTAATACCACTCCCTGGTATCCAGTGACAGGACGTGTGGGAATGGTTCAAAGCTGTGTCAGGGTAGGTTCAAACTTAGCATTAGGAAGCATTTCTTTACAAAGAATAACACTGGAGCAGGCTTCCTAGAGAGGTGGTCAATGCCTGTCAGTGTTTAAGAGGCATTTGGACAATGCCCTTAATAACATGCTTTAACACTTGGCCAGCCCCGAAGCGGTCAGGTAGTTGGACTAGATTACTGTAGGTTTCTTCCAGATGAAATAGTCTGTTCTATTCTGTTCTGTTCTATTCTTCAATATATATTTGCCTACATAACACTTGCCATCAATATTTACTTTAATAGCACTTTAACAGCACATCATCCCTTTTTATCAATGTCACCAAACAACAAATATGAGCAAACAAACAACAAATGTTGAGCTAAACTTTTCACATGGCTAATTATTTTCTGATCTTCCATTTGCAAAATGGGTGCTGCTCCTTGACCTGAAAAATGAAAATCCAGGATAGTCTGTCATTTTTTAATAATGTTAAAATATAAAGATTTTATATTAAACTTAACTATCACCTAAAACTGTGCTAAATATGTGATTTATTTACTAGAGTCCAAGTTGTATTTTCATTAGGAGTAGAATGAACCTAAAAGATATTATGGAATCCCTCAAACTACACTTGAGTGATGAAGTAAAATCTGGCTTTAGTCTCATGTTTATCAGCAGAAAAGAACATCAGTGTGGTGGGTTGAACTTGGCTGGCTGCCAGGTGCCCAAAAAGATTTTCTATCACTCCCACTCTATCAACAGGATAGAGGGAGAAAATACAATGAAAAACTCAGGGGTTAAGATAAGGACAGAGAGATTACTTACCAATGACCATCATGGACAAAACAGACTTGACTAGGGGAAATTAATTTCTTGCCACTTAATTGTAACAGAGTGGGATAGTAAGAAACAAGAACAAAACCAAAAACGACCACCCCCTCCTCCCCCTGCTTTGTCCCAGGCTCAGCTTCATTCGACTTTTCTACATCCTCCCCCTGACCGGTGCTGGCAGATGGGGAATGGGGCTTGGGGTTAACAATGCTTTGTCTTTGCCAGTCCTTCCTCCTCATGCTCTTCCTCTTTAAGTGTGGGGTCCCTCCCACAGGACACAGTCCTTCATGACCTTCTACAACGTGCGTCCTCCCCACCAGCTGCCGTCCTTCAAGGACTGCACCAGCCTGTGTCCTTCACACATGTTGCAGCCCTTCAGGAATGGACTGCTCCAGTGTCGCTTCCCCACAGGGTCACAGGTCCTGTCAGAACATGTGCTCCTGTGTGGTTTCCTCTCCAAAAAGCCTTGGACAGAGATGTGTCTTTCTTAGAATCATGACTGCCTAAACTTTTACTTTTCAGAAGAAGGGAACATTACATACTTGAGTTTCATGACCTCATTTTCCACTTTCTTCAGACAGATTGGTCTACAGTGAAACTCTATGAAAGTTGAAGGATGACTTGAAGGATTAATTTGCCCCAGAAATAAAAATGAATTCCATTGATATCTAGGAGTGACTCATCTGGATTCTTGATGCAACAAATTAGAGTTTTAGAGTATGATATCCACAGACTTTCATGATGGTAATATCATCCAATTCCCCATCATTACTGCATAAGTAAAATCACTAGATTCTCCTTTTTAACTTCTTATAACTTCCAAGTTGACAGTGATCATGATTTGGAAAAGAAGGTTTCTTACAAATAATGTAAGAAGCTTTTCTTGGATGCAGCTAAGATAGAGATTTCACCAGGGAAAAGACTTAGTCATGCAGATTTAATAGGAAGTCTAATGGGATGGCACAAGTAAAGGCATTCCAGGACATGTTTTATGAGGAGAAAAATATGTTTCAAGTTCAACTGGAGCTTGAAACATAGTTATTGGAACATGAAGATAATAGATCTGACAAAATTAAAACTTGTGCAGAATATACCCAGGATGCTTTATGCATCCTGCTGTTCTCCTAGAAGTGTAGGTTGTTAACCAACCCTTTGTAAACATCCTGAACACAGTCAGTGGATGCTTCTCTGCCCCCCTTTGCTATTTCTGAATTACGCAGGTAAATTCAATTAAGTTTGATAGTTGCATAAGTGATTTAAAGTGTCAGGAGCTAGCGAGCTCTGCTTTCAGCATGTTTGGTTGTCTCCTGGCAAACAGACATAGCTCAGGCTTTTCCTTCATTCTTGTCAGCAAATCTGTTGACTAATCCCCTGGATTTCAAAGGGAGCTGATCACCGTGCTGGAGCTGTTCAAGGTGCTAACCCTCACCCTCCTTGACCGTGTTGGCCTACCTGTGTTAATCCACCAATTTTAAGTACTGAGTATTCCTACCAACAGGAAAGTGGTGTAGGAAAGGTATAGAGAAACAGGATTTCAAATTTAAAAACAAAATATTAACTTTTGCTCAGCCATTGCTAGATATATATATCATGTTCACATGCTGAATCAAGACCTACTTATTTTGACCAGATGTAGCCAGTGCTGCTGTAAAAGATGAATAAATAGTCTTATTCGGCACAAACATCTGTTTCCTTTTCTCTTAGGGCTGCACTACCAGCTCCATACAGAAAAGGTCTTGCCTTCATGCTTTGCCTTGTGCTTAGAAGTGTGGGTTTCTGTTCTTTCAGTGCCCTAAGATAATACTGAAATCCATGGAAACAGGAGCACTGGCAGCCAGGCTGAGGGATAGATAGAAAGGAGAATTCAGGAAAAGAATAACTATCAAAATGGGACCAATATTCATACCGGAGGAGGGTTGTCAATAATTATAAAAGGAATGATTTCACATAAAATAAGGACGGTGTTATTACAATGGAAATCAGAAAAATCAGCAGTTGCATGCAAATTTAGAAGTATGGGTATAATGATAATATTTATTACAACATAGGAAGTGTGCACTATTTGTTTTGTGTGATTTTGCTATGAACTTAGCCTCGAAAATAATGGTGGAAGAGGAAAGTCAAAGCTCTGGATTTGATTTTATTTTATTTTATTTTATTTTAT
>NW_010526890.1:0-10665 GCF_000687285.1 Phaethon lepturus
GCGCTGTGCGGCCGCCTCCCACCGGCTTCTCTGTCCTCGCCTCCCTCCGGTGCGCTATCCAGGGCTGCTTGCAGGGCCCCTGTGCTAGCTGAAGGAAGCAGGAGCTGTTGCTGAGTTCTTGGTGCGGGTGGAGCTCAGCTTTTGCATTTTTTGCCCTGTTCTTGCCATTTTCTTGGAGCGACTCTGGCAAGTATGGGTTTCTTGTTGGATGGTGGTGTTCGTCCTTGCAAATGCACTTACCTGCTGTCATGAGCACGACACTGTCCTGTTGGAGTGTCGGCTCATATTGCATGTGATTAGTTGTTTCTGCTAACTGATATAACGCTATTAAGTGTGCTCCCTCTGAAGTGACCTATTCCAAACCTAGCTTAGATTTGTATGGCAGAAGTAGTATTTACTTGCACTTGACTAGCTGAGCTTTGATAAAGACCTGTCAAATACACTTGGATGTTACCGATTAACGTAGATAGCAGTAACAGTGCTTTAATATGTCTTTTCCTATTGGATGATACATGGGTAAGAGGTATTTTTATGAAGCTGGGAAACCATAGTATCAGCAATCTCCTTATCCAGAAGCTTTCTCATATTCATACAATAGGCTGGCTTTTTTATTCCATGTTGCAAATTACAGGGAAGTTATTAAATGATTTCTTGCTTGTATTTGAAATTTCTTAATTTCCTTATGTTTTCTGGCATTTTGCAAAATGCAATATACAATACTGCTTTTCTATATCTCTTTCAGAAAAAGTCCCTAGAGTCCATAAACTCTAGGCTTCAGCTGGTTATGAAAAGTGGTAAATATGTGCTAGGATACAAGCAGACTCTGAAAATGATTCGGCAGGGCAAAGCCAAATTGGTCATCCTAGCCAACAACTGTCCTGCTTTGAGGTAAGCAGATGTATGAAAAAACAATTCTCTTCCAAGACAGGTTTGTTGTACAAAGTAGACAGTGTACTTCATGTTTATTGCTACAGTGAATTATTACTGCAGAATACTTTGGCATATTCCAGAGTGCTATGAAATAGAAGTGATGGGTTGTTTGGTGTGTAATGACTTCAGGTCTGGATGTGTTGAAATGCTTCCCAACATTTTTCTAGTGTTCTAACTCAAAGAGTTCACACTAAGGAAGATACTGTAAGCTTTCTGCGCTGTGGTAGCTTTTATTAAAAGTATGGAGCTGAATCTTTGTGTTTTTTCAAAGTAATATACTGGAAAATAATTTTACAGGTAGGAAAACTGGTAGTTGACACTGATTTAAAATACTTGAAGCACATAAAATTTGCTGTCCAAGTAAGGTATAAGTTTAGAATCCTCACCAGGAAATTGCTTTTTTGAGAATGAAATCTTTACTGAAATTTCCTAACGTTTTCTTTGTTGAATTTCTGGTCCCTTTTTGTCTTCAAGTAATATTGACAGATTTGGGAAACTATAAATGCAGAAAACCAAAATCAGATGCTTGAGGAATGGCAGGATTGTTACAGTAGGCACATGTTAGTGGGGATCCCAAAAGTGCTTGAGAAACAATATTGGCCATTATAATCTCACGGTGGAAGTCAGAAGAGAAGGGAATATAATTTGACTCCTTTTTCAAAAAATTTAAGAAAAATACACTTTTTTTTTTTTCCCCACAGCTAGTGGCAGTCAGAACTCTGTTCAGCATCTGGCCACGGGGTATCAGCATTAATAAGGGTCATTGATTATGCACTTTGGCTTAGCTCCAACAACCTTTTGGAAGTTTGAAAGTCCTGAATCCCCTTCTTTCATGTAGAAATGAGCATGTGTAGGAGCAACCTTGCGGATTTGCACTCCAAAAGTGGCTTTGCTGTTTACCTCCAGAATACTTCTGGGTAAGGGTTCCTGAGCCACAACACAGTAGTGATGTTGTTTGGCAAGGAACGGATGTGTTTTTCTGGGTGGGAAGGAAAACTCTGTAAGGTGTGTGATTGGAGTTAAAGCTGCTCTTGCTGTATTACAATCAGAATTGTTGGTCAGCCCTGTAACACCTAGTTTTTGAATTCCAGAAAATCAGAGATCGAGTACTACGCTATGCTGGCCAAGACTGGTGTCCATCATTATAGCGGCAACAACATTGAATTGGGCACAGCATGCGGAAAATACTACAGAGTGTGCACACTGGCTATCATTGACCCAGGTATGTCTCTCTTGCAGGGTAGTGACCAAATGGGTATGTATCAGTGCTTCCTCCATTTACCTGCGAGTAGCAGCACTGAGCAAGTACCGTGCACGGGTGATGACATACTTTGCTGTCCTTTTCTGTTGGGTTTAATTATAATTTCCTCTGACCAAGAACCTGTTCTTCTTTTGCGAGTCCTAGGTTCTTAGAACCTGGAATTACTGCTGCTTATGTTTGCACATAGGTCCCATCACTGCTAAACCCTGTGAGCGTGCATTTTGTCTACCTGTTGGTCTGTATTGCGGTTTCAGTGGCTGAGAAGCAACTTTATGGTACATGTTTCTGAGCCCATCAGCTAGAATATGAGCTGGTGCAACATGCTGTGTGCATCAGCCTCGTTTGACTGTTCTTAATCTCAGACAGAGGATTGTGAGTTGTCCTGCTTCCCAGAATGATATATACAAAAATAATCTACATGCAGGTGGATACTAATCCAGGGTTGAAAATTATATTAAACATTTTAAAACTGTAAATCTGCACATAATTACTGTTGTTTGGTAGGACTCTGTCACAGAGAGTTG
The DNA here is from genome assembly GCF_000687285.1 of Phaethon lepturus. Classification (NCBI taxonomy): domain Eukaryota; kingdom Metazoa; phylum Chordata; class Aves; order Phaethontiformes; family Phaethontidae; genus Phaethon; species Phaethon lepturus. Next base: position 2,716 of record NW_010526890.1, read on the forward strand.
CTCAAGTTCCTCGTATAGACTGCTATTAGCTGACTTCTCTTAGATTTTGCAAAGAGGATGAGAAGAATCAGTCTTTTATTCTGTTTGTTGACCAAAATACATACATATGGATTTAATGATCTCTAGAATAACTTTCACCAAATGTTCCCCAGGTGACATTGGTTTCAATTTGCTGTTTCTTCAGAAAACGTTATTTAGCTTGCCTGTATTCAGAAACTAGCTGTAAACTTAATTTTCAAAATGTTACTTATAGGTTTGATTTTGGGGCGGGGGACGGGGGGGGAGGTTAACTGTATCTTATCGCTGTGTAACATGATGCGAATATTCTCGCTGTCCTGATATTTTTGTGATCAGGGGAGGCTAGACATTCGCTATATTAAAACTATGCATTGTGTCCTCCAGGACTAGATTGTTGCTCTAGTACTGGCTTTGTAAATGCTAGTGACAGGTACACAGTTATTGTAAAAATACTGTGTATGGATTAACAGAATACAGTTACAAGTTTTTTTTTTTAATCAAGACATGAAAATTACTTGCTTTTTTCTTAAACTGTATTGCTTTTGTTTTCTATTTGTAGAATCAGTGTGTTGTTTGGTTTTGTGTTGTGGGTTTTTTTTTTTTTTAACTTTTTGGCTTATTCCTGAAAACAAATCTTTCTGTGGGTCCTCTTGTAACAGTATATTTTTGTTTTACAGGTGACTCTGACATCATTAGAAGCATGCCAGAACAAACCAGTGAGAAGTAAATGCTGTAAAGGTGTTCTTTCTACAATAAAACTGGTTACAGATCTGTTCTAAGAAGAATTTGTATTATACCTTTGCTGGTTTCAGGGAACAAACTATATAAATGAAGATTCGTTATCACTGCTGTGCTACCTGTTCTGTTAGAAATAACCTTCACATGACAAAACTTGCCTATTTCTTTCTCTAGAAGTTGTGGCTCTTGAGAGGTAGGTGGAATAAGACTTGGTCATGGCAAGTATGGTGCCAAATCCCAACAGGCTAGGGCTTCCTTCATATTTGGTTTTGGAATGCTAATGCAAAAGCAAGTTGTAAGGTGAGGTACAGTAGCAAGTTTGGGATGATGGTAGGGGACCTCAAAGGGTTCACTTGCATGAAAAAAATTCACACTGTTTTTACCAAATCAATTACAAAGTACTAATGCAAATTATCCCCTTTGTCCTTTCATTACAAGAAAATATATATTCGTCAAGTGGCAAATAGGGTAGCTGCTAGACATGATATATAATATATTTTCAATAAGATACCAACTAACTTCTGAAAGCTGACTTTAAATTAGTCTTTTTTTAGTTTTTTGAAGATGTTATATTAAGAGACAGATGAGTTGTTCTCCAGTCACTATTGCCAAAGATACTGGTATGTTACAGATTTCTGCCTGTTTTGTGCGAGACCAGGACTGCAGGAGGTTCCTTATCACTTGTGATTATTAACCGAGGTGCTAGTGCTTTGCTGACAAGCGATAAACACCTAATGAAAATCAGTGTACACTGGTATCCTTGCAGAACTTCCATTCTGTTTGCCAAAGCACAAGGTACCTTTTAAAGCTTGCTGTTACCATGAGCCATGCATGCTCATGGGCTTATCTGAGATCACTTAATCTCGTTTTGCCACAGCTACTTCTGCTTCTGGTATAAAATGGATGAACGTGTCTATTTCTATTTGGTGATAGTAAACCAGTGTGTGTCAAAGAAAGGAGGAAGTGCTGATGTCTCTACCTACTAAACCACAGATTTGAATCAGAGATTCAAAGAGATAATCTCTCATAATCAAGAGGTAATTTAGGTACTGCTCTTGCTGTGAAAGTAAAGCTAGCAGAAGAGTGCTGTTGCTGCCAAGGGGAAGGAGTAAAACTTCAAGGCACTTCAGTTGGCCAGAATGGCTGGAAGCAATTTGCTGTTCTCATTGGTGTCTTACTGTTTGACAAACAGGTGTGCAGCTAGTTGTATTGCCCAAAGAATGGTTTTTTAATTGAAATACCTGTTGCATTCAGGGGGAAGTTTGGGAATTGCTGAGTGCTGACCGAGGAACAGTAGGGAGAGGTTACGTGGTCTTTAACCTCTGTGGCAAGAGAAGTAGTATGTGAAACTTCAGATTGTGATACCCTTGTAATCCAGCAGATTTCCCACTTTGCTGATTTACTTTCAACACAAATGTATAAATTTCTGGTTTTAATTCTTCCAGCGGGAGTACTGAAATCAGTTGGAATGTAAGTGAAACCTAATTGCTGTGATTGCTGTCCCATTTGTTCTGTTTTTATATATGTATGCATATATAGCACTATATATATCCACACAGATGGGAGTGCTTAAAATACTAGCAGAGTGAGCAAGCCAAATAAATTCATACCCTAAAAGTACTTCAAAACATGGAGGTTTCACTTCAAAAAAATAACAGCATTTTATTATTTTGCATAGCTTATTTCAGTCGTTTAGTTCTGCTTAATTAGAACTTTTGCTAGTTACTAAATCATTTCTATATATAAATTTTCAGTATTTCTTTTCTGCAATCAATGCAAGACAGATGCAGGGATCCAAAATACTCTTTTCAACTTCAGACACAGGCTTTGTTATTTTACTTTGAATCAGTTCAAGAAAATAGCTCTGGCAAGTTTGTATGTATAAATATACAGTGTAGTGTACACTTCAGATTTTGATCAGTATTTTAGCCTGTTTTCCAAGTCTTCCATTCTCTTCGTCATTTCTTCCAGTAGACAAAAGTTAAGGAAAGCAAGCTACTGATGGCAGGCATTAACAGAAAAACAGTGTCAGCTGCCTGATTGCTGTGGTCCATAGACTTGCTCTTTTCTCCTCTTTGTTATCCTGTTTGATTCCCAGTAGTTTCTGATACAATACTTCCCTGTATCTTCTTATTCTGCTTTGATAGCTGAGTTGAGAAAGCTGTGTGAAGCCCCATTCATTAACAGGCATACCTCAACATGGAGTTCAGGTTCCAGCTTATTAAAAAGGCTGCTGGTTCTTAACAAATGGCCATTTTCCTCTATTTCAAAGGGAAGCTAAATATTTATCCTAGTTAATGCTGCTTAAAAAATGTTTCACTTAATCACATGGAAAACTACACGTAAGCTAACAGTAGATTGTAAAACCATATGCAGTCCCATGACTGCAGTACGAATGTCTGCTGCTGATGTTACATTCCTCCCCTGTGGTGGTGTAGTGTAGGGTGCTGTTTTTACAAAGCCAGTGGTTTCCAGACAGATGTGGAATAGAGCACAACAAGCTCCATGGGATCTAGGGCTGGCTTCACTGAAAGTAAGAAGCTGTGGCAAGGCAAAGCAGTGGGCAGCATCACTTTCCTGGTGAGCACCTCCAGCTGACAGCAGTGCTGTGTCTGCTGCAGGCAAAGGCTGGATGGGTACCGTTTACCTGACCATCTCTCTCCAAGAGCCATGGTAAGGCTGGACCCAAGAGGAAGAGGGGACGTAGCACCAAGAGAGAACTGAAGGCATTGAGGCCCACCTTAAAAGGACCAAGTAGCTGCACCCACCTCTTTGCTTGGGTGTCTAGTGTCTTGAAGGGAAAAGGGAAAACTGAGCATATAAGTGGGATCTTTGACAAGGGGCTGTTAGAAATTGGTTAGAGTGGACAGGCAAATTGAATTATCCAGTATATATATAGCAAACTAGTGTATCACTCAGTATGTGAGCTGCCCTTCAGATAAGGCAGAGAAATGAGGTTTGTAATGGAGGGGAAACTTGATAGTTCTTTATTCAAAGCGGTGGTTGCACAGTGCTCTGGGAAAGAGCTTGGCAGTGTTACTATCAAAATACATAGGTCTCTGCCTCGGTGTCAGCAACTTTTCCTTCAGCTTGAATCCTCAGACTCTCAAAATCATAGGGTTGCCTGCTCAAAGTGTAAAGCAAAGCATGTGTTGCTAAGCTCTGTTTCTTTGATTCTGAGTAAGCTCAGAGTTCCTCATAGCCCAGCTGCAGGAGATTACAGTAAAGAGGCTATGGCTTTTGCTGAAGGGGGAGGAGTGGTCTCCTTTCTGGTCAGCATCTAGGCTGGAACTATGTATGTGTCTGGATAATGCTCTTAAGGATGTGGGAAATGATCTAGAGATTTTTCTCTGAATTGATTTGGAGACTTTAGAGAAGTCCCTTCAGAGAAGTATAAATGTTGATGAGTATTTGAAGCACCCACCTTATGCGATAGCTCTCTGTAATTCTACTTTGCATGGAATAATTTAGAATGTGATTCCTTGAGCTACATGCTGAAGGATTCACTTAGGAAGGTAAGGGAGAGATAGTAAGGCTGACTGCTGCAGTTAGTTAGACAAAACAGGTGGAGGTAGGGTCTGAACCGGTAGGCAGTGTTTTCCAGCAGGTTAACAGAGCCCTCTGTGGTCTTGCCTGCTGCCACGACCACTGAGGGCTCTATTAGCCTGACTGGATAGACTTACCTCCACAAGTTCCTCAGTCTAAGCTGTTGTCTAGGAAGCACACAGTTATGAGCTGTTGGTATCACTGCAATCTTCTGTGCAGAATGTGAGTGCTTATTCATCTTGCACACGGTTACAAAACTTAGGTAGAAGAGGTGATGTCATTTTACTATTTATTTGATTAGGCAGAAGTAGTTTTCATGAAGAGGAAGTGGGAATTTGCTGCGTAAGTACTGCATGATGCAAAATGTTGGAGAAAGTTGTATTGCCAATTTGCTGCTGTTGTCTCCTGAGACATCTGGTGTATAATACAGATACTGAAAAGGCTGCTGTACAAAAGCTCCCTTGAAAAGACAGACTAACTTGGCAGGGGTGGGAAAAAGCTATCGATCTGCACTTAACTAATTTTTATCTGCATGTTTATGCAAAGTTAATCACACCTCTGTCCTCTGAATTTCTCTTCATTTGGAATATTAAATGACTCACTGCATTTGGTGCTTCACGAAGCAGTTAGCAGGGAAATATCTCCTGCATTCCTGCATCTGTAGCCAGTAAATGCTATTTTGATACCATCTGAAGAAATACCCAAAAGCATTAGTCTTGAATTTGACCAGTCATTTTCTTTGCTGTCCCTGAAGGTATTTATTGTTAGTTATTAAAGATCCTTATTAATATTTTGGTCCCTTCTATAAAGGAGAGGCAGATTTCAAGTCTTAAAAGCTTTGCTTCTTGGAGATTATCTATTAAGTAGTTTAGCTTTTCTTTACAGTAGATTGATTTGAGCTATGGAGACAGCTTGGGCTTGATGTGTTGTAGTTTCTTTTAACCTGCCCTCCTTGTCTTATATGTAAGAAGCAATTATTCTGAAAGGATATATCGCTGGGTGAGTTTTCTTACTTCATTGGTTGCATAGTTCTGGAATGTTACAAGGTTTTCACATTTGCACTGGTCTTTATCTTTTGAAGCTTTTGCTGAAAAACAGAAACAGTCAAGGTTAGGCTAAATGCTGAATAAGTCAAGTGGGATGGGTGAGGAAATGACAAGGACTTGTAAATGCAGAGCAGGTTTAATACAGCTTCCTGTTCTCAAAACAGGTCAACATCCAAAGGAATGCTCTGGGGCAGATTAGGTAAATACTGGAAAAGGGTACACAACACTTGGGTCTTTAGAATAATCCAGACTGCTCTTTGAATATAAACAAAGGTAACCTGATTACCTGCTGTTCTTGTTGAGTGAGTGTGACTGTCTTCAAAAAGATACTTGTGGTGTATTGCAAGATTGGGACAGGCAATGACATCTGTGATGGCTATTGTGGTTGATTCAGGTCCTGCAGGAAACCCCCCAAAAGTCTAAAAATCAAACCCACTTCACTTTAATGATACAGTATTTTTTTTTCTACTCGCATGCACCAAGTTCTCCTTAATTAGTGAGTAATCTCATTGATTGCAGTGAGGATCATTCATGGAGAGGACTAGGGATACAAAGATGTGAAGGAACCAAGCTGCTAGTTGTATTTACTGTATACATGATTTAAGTTGTGGGTTGCAGAACTGAAAGGGAGTTGTGAAGGTTCGTGTGAGAAACAGAAGTGATTGAAGGCTGAACATGCTTTAAAATATCAAGCACAGTGTTGAAATACAAGCTTCCCCATGAAGTAATTAATTTGGATGGTGTAAGAAGCATGCAGCCAAGCATTTGTTACAGTGAATCTCAAATTTTTTGTACAAAGCAGAGCTGAATTGCAGAAAGGAGGGTGGCAGCAAGGGGAGTAGGGTGAACAATTCTCTCACAGGTGACTTGTTAGGGTTCTCTACAGAAGGCGGCATAAAGAGGCAACTTAACAATGATCAGGGGAGATAGCAGGACACCAAGTTAAAACAGCCAACCTGAAGGCTGTGGACCGGTCTTATGAAGCCTCTTGGATGATGGATCCTGCTGGTGAGCTGACTCTCTCAAAGCTGGTAGAAGGAAATTGCCAAAGGAAATGAGATCACAAAAGGAGCAATAAAAATGTTCACATTCCCTAGAAACGGGGATGTTTCTTACCAGTAACTGTGTTTGTGTCTCATAACACATGGAGAATGCCTCATACCTGTGCAGTGTAGAAGAGGTCCAGTGTTGATGGAAACTCCAGGACTTGCTGTTCAATGGAGGCTATCAGAGGAACTAGACTCGGAGGGGGATAGTGGACTGTGAGATGGATTGAGAACTGTCTAAGCAACAGCTCAAAGGGTTGTGGTCAGCGGTACAGAGTCCAGTTGGAGGCCTGTAGCTAGTGGTGTTCCCCAGGGATCAGTACTGGATCTGGTTTTGTTCAACATCTTCATCAGTGAACTAAATGAAGGGTTGGAATGTACCCTCAGTAAGTTTGCTGACAATACAAAAATGGGAGGAGTGGCTGATACACCAGGAGGCTGTGCTGCCATTCAGCGGGACCTGGACAGACTGGAGAGTTGTGTGGAGGGGAACCTCATGAAATTTAACAGGACAAGTATAGAGTTCTGCACCTGGGGAGGAACAACCCCATGCACCAGTACAGATTAGGGGTTGACCTGCTGGAAAGCAGCTCCATGGAGAAGGACCTTGGAGTCCTGATAGACAAGAAGTTATCCTTGGGATAACAAGGTGCCCTGCTGGCCAAGAGGGCCAATGGTATCCTGGGTGCATTAAGAAGAGTGTGACCAGCAGGTCGAGAGAGGTTATCCTCCCCATCTACTCTGCGCTGGTGAGGCCTTATCTGGAGTTTTGTGTCCAGTTCTGGGCTCCACAGGTCAAGAGAGACGGGGAACTTGTGGAGAGAGTCCAGTGCAGGGCTACGAGGATGATTAAGGGACTGGAACATCTCTCATATGAGGAAAGGCTGAGAGACCTGGGGCTGTTTAATCTGGAGAAGAGAAGACTGAGAGGGGACCTTATCAATGTCTATGAATATCTGAAGGGTGGCTGTCAGGAGGATGGAGCCAGTCTCTCTTCAGTAGTGCCCAGTGATAGGACATGGGGCAATGGGCATAAACTGCAGCACAGGAAGTGCAAGAGCTCTCAATCCCCAGGTGTAAGAAATCAGGAAAGGAAGGCAAGAGGCCGGCATGGCTGAGTCAAGACCTACTGGTCAAACTAAAGGGCAAGAAGGAAATGCACAGGCAGTGGAAGCAGGGACAGGTATCCTGGGATGAGTACAGGGAAGCTGCCTGGTTGTGTAGGGATGACATCAGGAGGGCCAAGGTGTGGCTGGAGCTCAACTTGGCAAGGGATGCAAAGAATAACATGAAGGGCTTCTACAGGTATGTCATCCAGAAACGGAAGGTCAAAGAAAGCATAACCCCCTGATGAGCAAAGACTTGCAGACTGGTAACAACAGACAAGGAGAAGGCTGAGGTACTCAGTGACTTCTTTGCCTCACTCTTCACTGGCAGTCTCTCTTCCCACACCTCTCGAGGAGATGGACTGCAAGATGGGGACTGGAGGAGCAAAGTTCCTCCCACTGTAAGAGAAGATCAGATTCAAGACCACCTGAGGAACCTGAACATGCACA
>NW_010526890.1:10676-24598 GCF_000687285.1 Phaethon lepturus
GGGTCCTGGGGGAATTGGCTGATGTAGTTGCAAAGCCACTTTCCATGGTATTTGAAAAGTCATGGCAGTCAGGTGCAGTCCCTGGAGACTGGTAAAAGGGAAACATTGTGCCCATCTTTAAAAAGGATAGCAAGGAAGACCCTGGGAACTACTGACTTGTCAGGCTCACCTCTGTGCCTGGGAAGATCATGGAACAGATCCTCCCAGAAGCTCTGATATGGCATGTGGAGGGCAAGGAGGTGATTCAAGACAGCCAGCATGGCTTCACCAAGGGCAAATCCTGCCTGACCAACCTAGTGGCCTTCTGTGATGGAGTGACCACATCAGTGGACAGGGGAAGTGGACTTCTGTAAGACCTTTGACATAGTCCCCCACAACATCCTTGTCTAGTCTAAATTGGAGAGTGGGTGGGTGGACTGTTGGGTGGATGAGGAATTGGCTGGATGATCGCATCTAGAGGGTAGTGGTCAACAGCTCAATGTCCAGATGGAGACCGGTGATGAGTGGTGTCCTTCAGGGGTCTGTAGTGGGACCAGTGCTTTTCATTGATCTTCATCAATGACATAGACAGTGGGATTGAGTGCATCCTCAGCAAGTTTGCAGATGACACCAAGCTGAGTGGTGTGGCTGACACGCCTGAGGGACAGGATGCCATCCAGAGGGACCTGGACAAGCTTGAGGAATGGGTCCGTGTGAACCTCATGAGGTTCAACAAGGCCAAGTGCAGGGTCCTGCACCTGGGTCAAGACAACCCCCGGTATCAGTACAGGCTGGGGGATGAAGGGATCGAGAGCAGCTCTGCCAAGAAGGACTTGGGGGTACTGGTCCATGAAAAGCTGGACGTGAGCCGGCAATTTGCGCTTGCAGCCCAGAAGGCCAACCATATCCTGGGCTGCATCAAAAGCAATATGGCCAGCAGGTTGAGGGAGGAGATTCTGCCCCTCTGCTCCACTCTGGTGTGACCCCGCCTGAAGTCCTGCGTCCAGCTCTGGAGCCCTCAGCACAGGAAGGACGTAGACCTGTTGGAGTGGGTCCAGAGGAGGCCACAAAAAAGATCAGAGGCACCTCTCCTCTGAGGACAGGCTGAGAGAGTTGGGGTTGTTCACCCTGGCGAAGAGAAGGCTCTGGGAAGACCTTGTTGCAGCCTTCCAGTACCTGAAGGGGGCCTATAGGAAAGATGAGGACAGACTTTTTAGCAAGGCTGGTTGTGTTAGGACAAGGGGTAATGGTTTTAAACTAAAAGAGGATAGATTTCGACTAGCTATAAGGAAGAAATTTTTTACAATGAGGGTGGTGAAACACTGGCACAGGTTGCCCAGACAGGTGGTAGATGCCCCATCCGTGGAAACATTCAAAGTCAGGTTGGATGGGGCTCTGAGCAACCTGATCTAGTTGATGATGTCCCTGCTTACTGCAGGGGGATTGAACTAGGTGACCTTTACAGGTCCCTTCCAACCCTAAGATTCTATGAACTCTTCCAAAATCAGAAATGCTTTATGAATAGATTAATAGTAGTAAAGTAATCTGAAATGACAGCAGCCTACTTTGTGTCCTTAAGTGAAAATTCTTGCATGTTTCATTGTCATCCATCAGGCCTTTGGGGTGAACTGGATAAGAATAAAAACTGCTTGGAGATGGAAGAAATTTCTTGTTCTCCTTCAGTTTTCTCCTTTATAATGGGAAACATTGATCAGGGAGTTGGAAATGCTTTAGGTGAGAAGGGTGTAGTGTATTTGATGCACTACAGTTACAAGCAAAAATAGAAGTTTCTAATTCATGGAGCACAGCCTTTAAAATATAAGAATTTATTTCAGACTCTATATACCCATCTTTTTTAGTCAAAGGATGTCTGGAGAGAAATGGACCTGTTTTATATATATAGGTAGAGTCATTCTGTGCACCACCCCTTTCTTGCCGCAAGAGGGTAATGTAGAGGCAGCTTTGGTTCCTTAAAGAATAGGTTCTTTTCTAGAAAAATGCTTCACCTTCTGTGGAGCCCTTAATGGCCCAGATGAGCTGAAGAACATACATTTAACAAATGCATGACTTGATCAACTATGCTAGGGGAGTGGATGGAGCACCTGGGACTCACTCCCTGTGAATATACCCAGAGTTCCTTCACTGAAAGGGAATGCGCGAGTGTAGAAGGTGATGGTGCAAATGCTTGTGATATGCCATGAAGGTGCGGTAGGGAGGTGGAAGATGCTTCTGGGCCTCACAGGTGTGCTATAGCTATTGGGATCTCTGTTGGTCTAGTGAATATTGACAGATGCACAATAATATGCAGCTCTGCTAAGTTGCACTGGGAAGGGAATGAGTCCCTCTGAGTGGGGGCTGGAATGACTGAGCATGAGGAACAGAGAATGAATAAAGATGAATGGTTCAGTAAGAGTTCAGTGGGCAAACCTACAATATCTGTATGTATCAAAAAGTCTGCATGGGAGCCAGCTGGTGGAAGGAACACAGATTTTGGAGAAGAGTTCAGGGCAGAGAGGTGTGGGATGAGATCATAAGGTAAGCAATGAAAAAGATGGGTGAGGAGACTAGCAGAAGAATGATCAACTGCAACCAAATATGATGAGATTTCCAGTGTAGGAGGGACAAAACATGTAAGATGAACACTGAGTGTTTGATCCTGGGTAATGACTTGTTCTAGAAGTCATTTAAGAGCTGTAGACTAATGAGGAAGCTTTCTAGGAAGGGCAAAGGAACTGACCTGAAAAGTTTTGAGCTTTGGACACTGAGCTGGTATAGACAAGTAGTAAGGATTCAGATGTAAGGGCTAGGAAAGAAGCAAGACTGACAGACACACTGGTAGAGATGTGGCAGAAGATTTCCAGGTTGGGATGGGAATTGGGCATTTCAGAAACTCCTCTTCAGGCTTCAGAAACTGGTTTGGGCCCAAAGATTTCTGATCTCATCACCCCTATAAAGCTTTGAATAATCAGACAAGTAGCAACAGAGGCTCCTAACCCTAACTGAGTCCCTTGATGAAGTCCGTTGCAGTGAACATGAATATTCAACTTCATTGGGGAACAAGTGCTAAGTTGGGTGTTTGTTTTTAGTGTTCTGTTTTGTAACAAAACCTAATTATTTTGTTGGGAAAAGCTAGTCAGAAAGTGTCTTCAAAAACGCGTGTCTTCAAAGGCAGTGGACGACTATTTGCAGCAGTGGTAAGGATCCACAATTTGGAAGGAGAACAGAAGGCTAACCAGCAGGCTGCTGAGTACTATCATCTGATGAGGGATGGGGTCTTGTGACAAAAATAGTAAGTATCGATGTAATTAAGGGCTCCCATAATGCACATGTTCAGAACAGGGGTGAAGAGGCAATCATGATGGGTGTGTACTATGTATGACATTGCTGTAGCCTCGTTAGTGCTTCCAGGCAGATGAGAAATGAACATTAACCAAGGCAATGAATAGGAACCTTCTAACTGAATTCCTCTTAAGAGACAAAAGAGAAAACCACTTTTTTTTTTTTACTACTAAGAATAATTAATAGTAATCAGTGGCTATTCTACAAGGCTGATGCTTTCTTGCAGAATAAAAGGAAAAAGCCTTACCCCAAAAGAGATTTGGAGGGCTTCTGCTTTACTTGGAAACATGCAGCCCATCCACAGCTGGAACTGGTTATGAGAGGCTTTGTCAGTGGAGTCCATGAGGTTCAGAGGGTCTCCCACTGCCCTCACAGGCTGGAGCCTCAGAAGTCCTCAGCTAAGGACCAAGGCTGGAGTCAAAATGAAATTACTGCTGTTGCAAAGGAGGGAAAAAATTTAGACTGTAAACCAAAACACAGAGAGGGAAAAAAAAAACTTTCAGCTTGTCTAAAAGGCTTGGAGGCAGAATTTCTGGTGGAGTGAGTTGATGAGCAATAGATAGTCCTGGAGTGTCCAGAAAAACAAGGCTGTGAGGCATTGCCTGTTGGTGAGAGGAGGAGGAGGACAAAAACAGAGGCACCAGCTCTGCCCAGTTCTGTGGAGGTGTAGTCTAGAAACTGCCACAAAGGGGCAGGTTGTATTTTTCATATGGTAGGTAATGTAGTTTAAAAAAAGAAAAAGGAAAATCATGGTTGCTAAACACGGCTGTGGGTACCTGAAAGATGAATTTCCATCACCAAGCTCTGGGGTTTGCTAATGAGTGAGAATTATTATACCAGTTGCCAGATAGTTTTGGCTTTGGTGTCTCCCCAAGCTTTTAAGATGACATGCTGTCATCAGCAGATTATCTTCCTAGTAAAAAGGTTAACAAACAAACTTGGTTTCATGTTATAGTATTTTGTAGTTCAGAAAGATGGAGCTAGGAGATTCTTAGGACTGAGAGAAATGCAAAGAATATGTAATTTAGGAAACACTCTAGGATTCTTTTTTTCAGATTCTTCCTTGACATCTGTATGAGGAAGAAATGCACTGCTGCTTAGAATCATAGAATCATTTAGGTTGGAAGAGACCTGCAAGATCATCAATTGCAACCATTAACCTAGCACTGCCAAGTCCACCACTAAACCATGGTTTGCCAGCCAATATTACACAGTAAAGTTAAAGAAGAAAATCTGTTTGTGTTTAATTCCACGAAAAACAGCCAAAGAAAAGCTAGTGAAAATTAAATCATCTTGCACAATTCTAGTGTTATGACCAATATTATTCAGTGATGTTTCTGAATTTTTCTTCAGGTACCAATCTGAATGTACAAATAATACCAAGTCCTGGGAATGTGTGAGTGGCAGAGACATGCTGTCCTCTCTCTGTCTGAACAGCTTTTGTCCCAGCTCACATTCCCCCTTGCCCTTGCAAAACTTCAGCTGGGAATGTTTATATAGAGGCTGTTTGTGCCAGAGTGAGGAAGGGTGCTTTCTGGAACAAACCTTCCACTTTTTGTGAACCACAACTTGGAGCTTATGCATAACTGAGATCCCTTTTTTGTAGCTGTGAACGTATGTTCAATGAACTCTTTTTAGTCTTCTATAAATATGCGTAACAGCTCTTGATGATTTGTTTTGCTGTGTTTTAGTTTTTTGCCACTGACCTTAAGAGTAATTTTTTATTCTCATTAAGACATTATAAATCCCTGATTATTTTCCCACATTCCTAATGAAGTAGATCATGCCTCTTTGGCAGGGTGGGGTTCAGTGCATGGCTGACTTAACTGTAGAAAAAGAAAGGGGAGGGAGCAATTGATCATTTTGAGCAAAGTGTACATTTTTTGCAACCTTTATGAAAATAAAGGAAAGACAAGTATTATATACCTTTACCTGGTGATGGATTAAGTGTATATATCCTTACATATTAAAGAGCAGAAAAATTACTGTGAGTGACTTATGCCTTGCAATGTCTGACATCAATGATCTATGACCCATACTATGACACTAGTTGTCCTTTTAGGCCTGCAAGAAATAAAAATCTGTAAGCATTCGTTCCTCTTCTATCTCAATGAAAGTGGTATACTGTTACCTTCACAGATTTGGGCTCTTAGCTCTTCACTTATGTCCTCCATTGCTGTGAAATCTTCAGCATAGAAGAGATGTTTATATGATGGCTCAGAAGCAATTTCTAGCAGTTCTTCCTCAATTGCTTTTCCTATTCCAATGGCATAGATAATTATACCTATATTCAAAAGAAATTGCACATAATTATTACATCAGCAGTTCTAAACGCTTGTTCTTCCATGCAAGGAAAATATGAGAAAGGGAGAGCACAAGAAATGCATGTGTTGCATAACTTCAAAATTGCTTTTGAACAGGCTTAATATGCTTTAGTTACTGAGAAGATGTGTAGAAACCCATCTTTAAGTTAGAGACGACAGTTGCCTGTCCAGTACTGATAGTAAATGAACCCAGAGAGAGTACTGTAAAACATCCAAGAGAATCGCACAAGTCAGCCTCATGGTTGTACTGAAAAGTCCTGGTTTGTGTGTGTTTGTGTACACAGCAATAAAGCTAATTACCAGGTTGATGGGGAGACCTGCGGGGCAGAGTCCTGGAAGATGGCAGTAATTGTTAGAAAAATCTAAGTACTTAGTGTTTCATCCAAATCCTTAGAGCACATTGAGACTAGATTCTTGCACTCTAAGGGATGCTAGTGGGCTGGGAGGCACTGCAAAGGCACCCAGACCCACGAGGGTAAGAAGAACAGGGGAAAAGAAATGATTTGTGGGGCTAGGAGAGAAAGAGCCTTACAACAGGGATACTCAGGACAAGCACTTTCCTGGCAGAGGTGCTAGGGAAAAAGTTAAAGAGAATTCACTGTTTTCTTCACTCTGAAAGCAGGGCAGGAAGACGTGGTTCACAGCCCTCTCACTGGACAGATTTTAAACAAGCAATGAGTACAAAACATTGTGATCTTCAACATTTCCTTTTTCAGCAGTTAATTAATAATTGATTTTTTTATTCCTGTGAACATACGATTTGATACAACATTTCTCTTTACTTCAGTTCTGGCTTAGAAAGTGTCCATAACTAGTACTGATTTTGTGATTCCTGATATAACTATTAGCTTCATGGTATTTCAAGCTCTTTTACAAGATTCAAGAGCAGAAGCTGCCTTCTCAGCTGGTTAGTTTCAGATAAAACTTAGGGTGAGGAGGTTTGATATCTTTTTATTATCACAGGATAACAACAGCTACACACTCACTGAATTGCAACTTTAACCTATTTGCTGAGGAATCCTGGGCCTGATAACGTAATAAAATATGCATTTTTCCAGCTCTTTAACATTTAACGTAAGCATCCCCTTACTTTTCGTCATGAATCTGCCTACCATTGCACTTTAGCCAGGAAAATAAAACATTCACCAGAAGCTGATTCAGTTTAATGAATGGACCAGTCATGCTGAGGTCTGTTGCTTTTTAAAGACTTGGAGATATCAGTGATAAAGCATTCAAGGCCAATTTCATATTCAGCATTACTACATTGCCTACGCTGCAATTACACAGGGGATGGATTTGGCTTGTAGCGTTACAAATATCAGTGTAAGCAGTCCGGAACAGAGGTTTCATTCAGCAAGTAAGCAAGCAAGGTTGGCTTGTACTTTCCTTCTTCAGTCCCGTAAATCCTGCATATGCTTTCTTTGATCTTGCTAGTTAGTGTACTAATCTTTGGTTTTGTTTTTAATATTTTAAAAACCACTTTGTTTATATTTCATTGTACTGGCACCCTTGTTAACACATGCTCTTCTCATATCCTTCGAGATTTTTCTGTTTTCTCCTTACAGAGAGATGCCAGTCCTGACCAATGCTATGCTAATCACAGATCAAGTTATGATTGATATATCAAGTCAATAAAACAAGAACAGGAAAAAGATGTGCAGCACCTTCTAAAGTCTGGCTATTTTCTCTGTGTTGTGGGCCATCAGCCACGGCTCTTACAGCAGTTTCTCATAAAATAGAAAATGTTTTGCGAAGAAAAAAGTGATCCTTTATTTTCTTGAAAAGTTTTGACAATTTTCAGTTGACTCTGCTAAACAGCTGAAAAGTTTCTGATTTGTGGCACAGGTGTCCTAGAGGATGGATTTCTGCCCAGACATACTTTAAATTAAAAATCACCAGTTTTCAGTTACATTTCAGCATATCATCTGATAAGGCACTCAGAAACAGAAAGACATCACTACAGCTATATCCTTTTGTAAAGAGGACCCATCTTCCTTCCAGAACACCATCAGCACTATAAAATTGGTTAAAAATACAGAATATACAGAAATTAATATATAACATAGCCAATTATTGCCATGGTATCTCCCAGAAGGATAGATTTCTCTATTTTGAAGAGACAGGTTGGGGTTTTTAAAATAGTTTTCTTAGAATTTTTGAAGTTCCCAATGTTTCCAAATCTCCGTATCAAATGTCTACCCTTAGCAGATATGTTTCGGGCACTGCACGGCATGCTAGGTGGGTAGTATCACTACCTGTGGGTGGCACAGAACCCCAGTGGTGGACATTCATCATGGGTCCAGCCCTAAGGATGACATACATGCCTTGTCGCAAAGGCTTCTGTGAACACCAAAGATCTGATGTTCTGCTGCAGTGGTCACTGTACAAGCCAGCCTGCTATGGTAAACGCTCTCTTGATTAGCACATACTGTAGCACATCCATACTATAGCCACATCTTATTTCTATCAATATTTGCCTTTTAGAATGAGTCAAAACCATCTCCACTTACCATTTCGCTTTGCTCTAGCAGCCCACTCAGAGACTTCATCTTGGGCTCGTCCATCCGTAAACACAATGGAGATTCGAGGGACATTTGCTGAATATGGCCTAGCTCCTTCTGTTTCTGTGAAGCTTCTCTCAAACATTTGCTTCAGAGCCAGTCCTGTCATGGAACCTCGCCCCATGTATTTCATTTGTGATACAGCTTTCTTCATGTCTTTGGCCGAGCTGAACTGCCTTAACGTAAACTCTGTGCGAACTTCAGTGGAATACTGAAGCAAACCAACTCGAGCAGCTTTGGGTGAAATCTCAAGTGAATCCAAGATTCCTGAGACAAATTGCTTTACAATTTCAAAATTATCCTCTCCAAGACTTTTTGATCCATCAATCACAAACACCAGGTCAACTGGGCCTTCAGTGCATACTGTGAAATAAGCAGCACAGTGTTCAGATCATGAAAAAACTCCACAAAGCTGAAAAGGGATCTAGATACCCAGGGACCACATAAACTCAGAGGTCATCTAGAGCACCTTGTTCCTGGCTTATCCAACCTTGCCAGTGTGTCTAAAGATGTTGTGTACAGTCTATATCAAAAGCTAAGAGTGTGCCTATGACCCAGAGTTTAACAAGAATATCATCACAGTGAATACATACTGAGACATGCTGCTTTGTAGAATACTACAAGTCCTAAAAATACAGCAAATCAGAAAATTTTACGAATTACTGTTAAGTGGAGGGAAGTGTATAACTGAAGAACACAGCTGGGATATAGACATAGCTGCCATCATTTACTTCTAGGGATAGGCCAGTATGCTAACTTTACGTTTGTGTAGATGACCAGCACTGAAAAATGTGGAAGAGAATCATTGCAGCTGCATTTGTGTTACAGAAGTAGAAAAAAGATAAAGGTGGTACAAAGAAAGGAGTCAATGAAGCTATACTTAGTATACAAGGTGAAAATCTAGGAGTCATGTTTAGAGTGGCAGGGAACAGTGAGGCAAAAGCCAAAGAGCTTGGGAAAGGCTGAGCGAGAAGAGAAGGGTTAGGTAGCCTGCCCTACAGCTTAGGATGAGGTTCAAGTCTGGGGACAAAATTCAGACAATGCACATGTTTTTATAGCACAAATGTAAACCTCTACTGCCAGAAAAACAGCTGAAAAATTGTAAGTGAGAGAGTAGATGCTAGAAATGTGCCTAGCTGCTAAACTTGGATCAGAATTGTTTATATATATATATGTTGTTTTCTTTCTAACTCTCTAACTGTCTTGTAATTAGAAGGCTTATGTATTGCTGAAATTAATCTTTTCTGGTTTACCTATTAAAGCTGGGAGACAATTCAGGAGACTGACAAATTTGGAGTTGTTATACTTTTTGGCAAGTAGTTCATAGGCACCCTGCATCCATGACGAGATTAGTGGATTTAGGGACTGCAGAATGTCTTTGAAGCTGCAGATGGGGTGGTTCTGCCAGGTGTTTTTTTTATTCTGGAAAGCAGTTGCCTCCATCAGGCATAGACTAGTGTGCTTTGTGCAAGGGGCTGGCTGCAGAGATGCTCAACTCCTATTTGATCAATGCAACTTCCAAGGGAGAATTTGCCAAGATAAGGAATGTAAGATTTGCATCTTAGTCTGGACCAAATGAACCTTGACCTCCACTCATTTCTGATGTTTATATAGGAAGAATGCAGTAAGCACAATACACGAGAGAATTGTGCAGCTGTGTTCAGTAGTTGGTAAGTCTCAGATGAATACAGTGCTTAGTTTTGAGTATCACTCTCAAAGGCAAATCAGAGAGTCCCGAGTTTCATAGCAAGAGCAATGAGATATTTAGAAAGCATGACACATGAAGAAAGCTTGAAGGAGCAGAGATTGTTTGCTTAAGGAAAGGAAAGATGAATACGAAGCATGATAACACCCTTCTAAGATGTAGAAAGGGATTATTTTAAACAAGATAATAAATCAGTTGTTCTCATTGAATAGAAAAGGTAGCAAATGGCTTCATCTGCTGTAAAGATAGTTGCTTGTAAGGGAAAAAAATATAAAGATAACACCATGAAAACAGACCACTTGGGACATTGAAACCATACTCTGTCATTAGAGAGTTTTTGAACCATCACTGAAACATCTATCAGAAATTTTTAGATATATATACTGTGATTCTGCCTCAAGCATATGCCATGAACTAGATCACTTCTCAAAGCCACTACAAGTGCTCTATGTCTCTGCCTTCAATCACAGAAACCAGCAATGCTACTTTTCCTGTGCTTTGTAAGATTTATAAATGCCTGTGTGTTGTACAGGGTAACTGGAAGGGTCTGTAACATTTCTTATTATTTAAACTGACTGCAGACTAGACTAGAAGATCCCGAAGGTGATTGTCTGGAGGGCATTAAGTGCGGATTTGGGATCTTTAGATACCTCAAGAGTGAAAGTTATCAGAGTAGATCTCCCACAAAAGAGAACTCCACGTATGTTCTTTCGATGTTTATTTCTGCTTTGACTGCAGAAATACTGAAGATTCCTTATTCCTACACTGACTTGGTAACAGGTATTTCCAGCTTTAAAGCTTGGGCTTTTCTTCTTAGAAAACAGCGCTATTTTAGAATGCTGTCCAAAAATTCCTTTCTGCAGTCATCTGAGGAAAAGATGTGTCACGTACTAAAGCAATGGAAAAGTAATGAGTGTGAGTACCAGAACCACCTCAATATCATTGCATAAGTCAAGACAGGGCAGCAGTTCATGGTGAACGGTTTTAGTTAGGGTTGAGGTCAGCCATGAACACGTTACCATTCTTTTGGTAATAACAGTCTCTCCAAGTAAGGCACCCATTTTTGCAGAATAAGTGTTTTTACTGAGTGCCAGTAGAAGAGTTTCTCCTCCAAGTATTAAGGGGTGATGAGATAAATGCATGTCATATTCTAAGCATGTCATGTTAGAAGATAAGCAAATAGAATTAATGATGTTTTAAAATGCAGCATATACAGATAAAAGCTCCACAGTATATAGGAATCTGACTAAAGTGCACATTCCTTGATAATAAGATTTCACTTTGGCTTTTTTCCGGATGTTTGGAAAGAATTATTATTGTACTTGATGCTATAGCAAACCAACTTCCAATTTGTTAGTTTTTTGCTTACAAGAGCATCAAGTTAATTGTTCAAGACATTTTCCATCACAGTCACATATGCTTTGGGCTTTCAAATATTATATCAGTTTTGAAGTGAGGCTTTTTTTGAAGTAAGGCATTTGAAGTGAGGTCAAGTAATTTTAGAAATCAAAGAAGCAAATGCTTTCTAAATAAAATGTACTTACTTCTGCATGTTTTCTGATCTTCTTTTAGTACATATCCCTCCTGGCATTTGCAGATGTATGAATCATCATTATTAACACAAATATGTTCACAGCCATGGGCAACTGATTTGCAGACATCTTTATCTAGGAAAAATTGAAATATTTATATGTATTCTATTTAACATATTTAGAAATTCAAAGACTCCAAATATCATATTTGATGAATGTATGACAAAGGAGTATAACATCTTTGTTCATTTATGTAGCAACACCAGAGAGGAGTGGCTGACAGACATATTCAGTTACTTACTTCGACATGTTTTTCCATCTTGTCGCAGGACAAAACCCTCATGGCACTGACAGCTGTATGAATTGTTATTATTAATGCACACGTGTTCACAGCCATGGTCAATGGATTTACACAGGTCTTTATCTGAAAATTGTTAAGAGAATTTCCTTATTAGACTATTTCTCAAACGCAAAACTGGCATGAACAAGCTTTGAGAAAAGAAATGACAGATTTAATTTTAATGACTGAAAAAACATATTCCCCATAAAAGTTTCAGCTACTCACTCCTGCATGTTTTCCTGTCTCACCTCAATATAAATCCCTTGTGACACTGACACGTGTATGAATCGCCAGTTGGGACACAGACATGTTCACAACCATGGTTGGCTGTTTTGCAGATATCTTTACCTTGGAATAATGAAAATTATATTTAGCACAGTTAGCTAGGAAAAAAACCTTTCACAATATGTAAAAATTATGGCAATAGTCTTCCATGAAGGAGCTCACTTCCATTAGTTGATTCTATATTAAAGAAACAAGTAACACACTACTGTTGCATAGTGTGTTTCATTAACAGATCAAGAAGTACAAAACAAAGATTAAACAACTTACTCCTACAACTTTTCCCATCTTCCCTTAGCATGAAGTCCTCATGACATTTGCAGATATAGGAATCGTCAGTACTAATACAAATATGTTCACAGCCATGGTCAACCGAGTTGCAAACATCTTTATCTGAGAAGAGTGGATGGAGTTTGTGAGGTGACATTTGTTAGGGTAAGGTAATATCTTATATTAACCAGCTCCAATAACTGGAAATCACAAATAAATGTATACATGTGCAAACAGTCACAGCCACAACACTTAAAAGCTTCAAACATAAACATACTCTACAGCTCAGGCTACTCACATCTACATGTTTTTCCATCTTCCTTCAGCACAAATTTTTCATGACACTTGCAGATGTAGGAATCTTCAGTATTCACACAAATTTGCTCACAGCCGTGATTGACTGAATTACAAACATCCTTGTCTGCAAACAGAAGAGTTGGTAGTCAACATACATCAGCAGAGGCCTTGGTAATATGTGTAATTCATCAAATTAAGTTCTCATGCTACTTACTTCTGCAGGTTTTCGCATCTTCTCTCAGTAGGAACCCATCATGGCATTTGCAGATATAGGAATCATCAGTATTAACACAAACGTGTTCACAGCCATGGTTGACTGATCTGCAAAGATCTTTATCTGAAAACAGATGACAGCTCTTGCTGGTTAATGCATTTCTACACAAACATGGGCTGCAGATAAAAAGTATGCTGATAAATAGCAGACTACTTACTTTTACATGTTTTTCCATCTTCTCTTAGCAGGAATCCCTCCCGACACTTACAAACAAATGAATCACCAGCATTAACACAAGCATGTTCACAGCCATGGTTGACTGATTTGCAAATATCCTTGCCTGGGAATAGTTGGATAATATTTAATGCGGTTTGCTAGTTAAACTTTTTTTAATAAATGCAAAGACTGTGGGGATAATCCCATGAGCAAAGAAAGATAAAAGCCTGCAAACTGAAAGCAAATCTCTGGCTAGTTAAATGATAGACAGTTTAGCTTATATGGAGCATGAGCTCCTTATCATCTGAGCAGAAAGCCCTACACAATTTGGATGGCCTCCCACTAACAAATCATTTTAGGATTAATCTGACTAGATTAAGGAGGAAGACTTTACATTAACAGCAGTAAGAGTGAAAGAAGGGAATAATTTAGTACAGTCATTTAGTGCAAATTCATGCTGGTAAAACAAAATTGAGCAAAACACCACAGAAAATGAAGCAAAATGATTATTTAGGGTTCTTACATCAATGCCAAGAGTCTCCATAAACAAACACCAGAAGAACAGGAACTACTAAGAGCGTAAATAAAATCTAACTGCTATTGCTGAAAATTGATGGGGGGATTTATATGACTGCAATGTTAAAACCAGTTGGTTAAAACCTCTTCAAGAAGGATAGATAGGGAGAAAAGACAAGAGGAAGCGGAGCCATCTATCAGCATTCCCTGTTTCTTTTTCACTGCAACACAAAAGAAAATGTTCCCAATTGCTAAAGGAGAACTACCTTTACGTAGAAAGTAGAACAGTACCGACAGCCAAGTTCAAACCAACTCTTCAGCAAAATACCTAGGTTTAATGTGTAGGG